>NW_009913146.1:13833-67743 GCF_000696875.1 Nestor notabilis | reverse complement strand
CACCCCTCCGGGAGCGGGGGGAGGAAGGAAAAGGGGGGGAGTGAGCGAGCGGCTGCATGGTTCCAAGTTGTCGGCTGGGCTTAAACCACGACAGTAATAAACACATCTGAAGCTAGGGAGAATTTCACCACAGCAGCCTAAAGAAATGGGGAAAATTAACATAAATTTTTAAGATAACTGAGGCAGGAACATTCATTCAACTTCAGTCAAAACAATAGGTATTGGAGCAAATCTCTTAAGTAATCATGACTTTCCCCACTCCTCCCCTCAATCCCTTTAGCCTCCTCAGTTCAAGCCCCTGTGGAAACTTCTCCATCTGTGCTGTTTAGCAAGCATTGAGATGATCTGGCTCAGGGAAGATAGCTGTGTTGAATACTTTTTGTTGTTTTGCATACACAAGCACCTAGCTGAGAAAGTGCTTGTTCAGGGCTCTGTAAACATCTAGCTCCCACAGGGTATGGTTGGAAGCTCAGCAAGGTATTAACATAATCATTCTTTGCACTGATAATTTGATATTTCTCCCCTTCCCAGCTTCTTTAATTCCCTTCAAAAGCATTTGCAGCTTTACAACTCAAACTGTAATCAGTCAAATTATTATTTTACCACTTTTCAAATACTTGGGGTTTTTTCACCCTTGTGTACAAGTCTGACTTTCACCAGGATTCACTCTACTGTGCCTCACCATCACCAGGTTTCAGTTAGGTGATTAACAGATGCATCATTATACTGCCTGGCAGGGAGCACTCTGGCCATCACGTTTGATGGATGCTCATGGTGGAATGAAGGGGCTACAGAAAGCACCACTACTCTCCACCGTCTGTTCTAAGCGTGCCCTCCAGCTCACGGTGCTGTGGGGAATGAGAGACTTTACCTTAGAGTAACCCCAACCTCAACCTGCTGTATAAGGGGATCTCATCTATAAGGCCAGGCTTGAGTTTGGTTAGTGATTGAAATTTGGGGCAGGATGCATTCCACATCATTTAGAGGCTAATCACATAGGCTAAACTCTGAATTATAAGCTCCTCTGGGAGCATTTCACAGCCTGCATCAGGATCAGTCAAATTTCTCTCTCCACTAACTCTAGGAGTCCAGGTGACTGTCTTAATACAATATCAAATTTGAATGATAAGAATCTTAGTTTTGGTGACTTCAGAAGTAAAGATACTAATTTTCATCTGATGTTGTTCATAGTGATGGTACAGATTCCAGTCCACTGACAGCCTGCAGTCCTCTGCATCTTTTACAGTTCAAACTTTCTATGACCTTTCTGTCTAATGAGTTCCTGAAATTTTATATTCCTTGGGAAGAAACACTAAGTAAGTGCCAAATCCTAAGGAAAGTATCTCAGAAATTTTTGTTCCAGCTTCAGTATTTTCCAGGTTACCTGGAGCCACCACTGCCACTCACATCAGGGTTGAGTCTGCTGACACACCACATATGTAAAGTAATCTTGTCAATACCCTGGGAAAATTCAGAGTAAGACTCACATTAAGGCATTTGGGAAACTGGCCTCCCCATTCCAGCTTCATTAACTGGCCTTCTTGTCTTAGAAAACACCTTTAGTAATGCAGCTAAGAGCAGAATAAAATTTTATTTAAAAAAAGTGTCAGTGTGAGCCCCAGTCATTCTGTCTCTCTAGATAATCCCAGTTTATAAAAGCAAACCTACTAGAATACACTGTCAATACAGCTCCTAATAATTCCCAACACATCTAAAAATGTGTCAACTGGTCACTGATTTTTTTCCTTTTAATATTCTTTCCCTTACACACTAATGTTCTTATTGTAACAGAATGTTTCATAGCTTATCACACATATTTGCAAGATGTTTTTTAGACCTTGCAATAAGAATATATTAAAAGAACAACACCTATGTAAGGTTTCTTACTGAAACCAGATAAGTATTTCAGAGATGTCCTAGATTCTTAGGTCAAGAAGACTACAGATACATCTGGAGACTGTGAACCCAATTGCTAATGGCATCTCCATCAAAATCTGATCAGTGATAACCAGGCAAAGCGGGAAGACTTCTTTAACTGACACATCTTCTGGGTTGCCACTGTAGAAGAAAGTGTCAAGCATCAAAGCAGGGCAATATCAGAGAAAGTATCTTTCCAATATCCTATTAGCAGGAAAGAAAGATACATTGAGAACAGATCCCCTTATCTACCAAAAACTCCCAAATTAACAGGAGATAAGGAAGAGGGGATTGGATAAGGTTCTGAAAGAAAAGAAACTGAACTCTAAACTTGTTTGATGTTGATGGCTGCATACTGCAAACACAGGAATGAGAAATAGAGCCAACTTCCATGTTCTAATGTTTGCTCCTTCTATGACCCTGAGCAAGATTTACAACTTCTGTGCCTTCCTTTCACTATCTGTAAAATGTGACAACAATAAAAAATTCCTTCCTGGACAGAGATAGCGTGAAAATTCTACATTTTCAAGAAGGGATTTTAGAATCTTGGATTGGACTATACTATTATTTCCATTTTTATCTAAATCTCTTGATTGCATGCCTATATTTAAATTATATATATTACACAATAAGACTAAATATGAATAACTATTTGATCCCTAAACCCTTCAAGATTCATGCATTTTTATTTATTAAAATGCACTGAAAACAAACTATTTGTCTAAGACACTTCTGTCTTAGTGAAAGTTTATAGCATTTATTTTTTTCCTAATAATTTTATTGAAATAAAGGTATAAAGTGAGAGTCCTCCCCCACAGAGAATATATCAAACTTCTCCACTTACTTCTACTAGAAATCAACAAATAGTGTCATAAGTGGCATAAGAGCTGAGATACTTACACATCCCCTGGACCTGATGAGATCAGACATGCATTAAAGCCCCAAAGCAATATTCTTTAGAAGAAAAGCAATTTCAGACATACCACATCAATTCATCCACTTGTATTTCTACTACGACGAGTCCAGCACCAGCAAAATAGTCATATCAAGAGCTGGGTGTATTCAACAGGTGACTCAATTTATTTGACTCACCTAGTCTCTTCATGCCTCACAATAAGGCTTTGAATGTTAACTTTGCACTTCATGAAAAATTCAGGAGTGTAAGATTAGCTAAAACAGCATGTGTGCTAACAATAGACTTCTGTATAACAACAGACCTTTATATGAAGAGGAGTTTGAGGCTGTATAAAACAAATATTGTTGATCCAGAGCATTTCCACATTCCTACATGTAGGATCCACATTTCCATGTGTATAAATGTGGAAATGCTCTGGATTCCTACAAAGGCCCTCATAGAACCTCAGCAAATAAAAAGAGTTGCAACAAGATTTGGAGAAGATGAGACTTGATTGCTCAGTGAATCTCAGAGGGAGATGCAAGTTAGAAGCAGAGATCTTCTGGGGATGAGAGGACCACTACGCAAGAGCTAGCGTAAGGATAAAGAGCCACCTTGTTTCTGTCAAAGATCAGATACTAGGGTAACAGACCAAGTTCAATGCACTGAATATAAGCCATGTAGCTATCATACGTGAAAAAAATAAATAAATTACCAATAAGGATTTAGTAGGTGTCAGGACCTTGATTATTCACCATAGATATGAAGATTTTATGTGATAGAGAAGCTGTTAATTGTATATATAATACATGGGTAGAGCATCCTGGGCAATCTGCATCTGGTGATATATTACAAACCACTGAATATGGTCATCTATTAATCTGACAGAAACAAGTTACAATCAAAAGTGATCTTGGCAATTCACAGTTAAGTCACTAGCTTGTTTCTAAAAGAATTAAAAGCAATGAATTTGCCTACCTACTCAGCTGTTACATATTCAAAAAGAAGGTGTAGATTGTACTTACTACAGGAGATAACACGTGAGAAAGAACAAGGCCAACAAAAACCTTAGGACTTAGTAGTTTAGTAAGAATGGGGAGAAGATAAAAATGCTCTCAAGCTCATATTTGCATGCCTATGTTTCCACTTTGCAGGTAAAAGTTTTCCACCTAATAACTGGCAGCTTCTGTCCTTCCTTACTTACCTAGGCAAATTCATTCAGCTGGATAATGGCTGTTTAATTTTACCTTGAAAGTTTCTACAAGAACATATGATGGATCAGATAAAGCATATTGCAGTCAGGGAAGTGTAAGCATAGGATTTGAGGGGTTTGGTAACAGGAGACCCTGTGGACACATCAGCCTTCCCCAGCTTTATTCATAACAAGCCATGCCAGTATTAATATGTACCTTTCCTACTACTTGGTCCTTCAGAAGGTACTTTTATAGACCTATAAACTTTATCTTTGCACTGAGATCATAAACATACGGATCTCTTCTGCAACTGAAGTTCAATCAGACTTACCGTTTTCTTTGCAGATGCAGCACCCGTATTAAAGGTAAAGAAAAAACTGGGTTCTGCCTTTCCAGGCCAATTCCACTAGTGTCCATAGCGTCTACATGTGCTGCAGGCATACTGTGGTAAATGAAATCAAGAACTGGTTCTGAAATCCACTTCTTTCAATTTATTAGTCCATTTGGGCCATTCCCCTTTCTACTGAAGTCAGTGCTGTACCCCTCTCTAAAGAGCAGAGCAAATTCACAGGAAGTGGACCTCTGAACAACACTTGCTAAGCACAGATATTCTAGTACACTATTTTTAAAACAAGCCCAAACAGTGTCTAGTGAATATTTGTAAATGGGAATACACGACAGCATTTAACTACATTTAACATACACTTAAACAGTGTGGTTTAGGCACGGAAAAAATCCCTGCCATTTTTACTTGAGTTGTCTCTAGAAGAAAATCCCTGTCTCCTGCACATATGAAGGCTATTCCCTTAGCAGTTACTAAAGAAGGAAATAAATACTTTAGAACACTTTATTCTTTACCTGGCACAAGCTTCAAATAGAAATTAATTTGTACCATTTTTCTATTTGTTGCCTGGTTTTACTAGTCTGCCTTGGTTTTTCAGACAGTAAACTCAGTAAAAGATCATTGTCTATTTTATATAGCTTCATCACCTAATGCAACGTCAGCCTTGAGTAAAGTCCTTAACTACATAATAACTTCAAATTATTTTGCCATGGCAAATATTTCAGGAGAAAAGCAGGTACCGAAAACAAAGAAAGTGATAAAGAAAACCCAAAAACACAAAACAAACAAGTGCAAATTATTATGACACATTTACTGGCAATCATATCTATCTTTTTTTAAAGGACTGCATCTGTCGGCAGCACAAAAAAGTATAGAAGCAGGAGAATTAGCAGAGTACCTCATCCTTATTAAATCTATTTTAGCAACTTTATCTCTAGCTTCACCGGCATTGCCCCATCCTTAAATTAATGCTTCATATTTCCTCTGGTAGGGTTGTCAGGATGACTTTGCTAGAGTTTAAGAATCTAAATGAATTATGTTCTCCTTCTCTGCTGTTTTTAACCACTCCTTGCTCTCTTGTGAATGAAACCTGTAACCTTGTTTGAGTTGCACTCATACATAACAGACAAAGAATCCATTTGGACTTCTATTGTACTTGGTTTTGTAATTCCAAGAAGTAATAAGGCATTAACCATCCTATTCAAAGTTAGCATATATGCAGACCAAAACAAAGGCTGTATACATCTTACGGGTTTAGGGAGACAAAAGAAATTTTGCATTTAGCCCAATGTTAGTAGGATCCCCCTCTGAACAAAACATTTATGATACTCACTCAGCAACCCAGATCAGTGGTCATTTTCTTAAACACAAGCAGTCCAGGAGCCCTCAGGGAGCACAGTCACAAAATTATCAGTTTTAAGCCCAAGAACTGGCCCATTTCTTAAATAAGAAGCAGGCACTATTATCCAGAGGATCAGCCACTATTCTCCAGCGGGCTGGCCTTCTGCTCAAATGTATTGCCCAGATTACCATCCAAACCTCAACAACCCTGAGCAGAACCACTAGCCCCAAGGGGAAGTTCCAGACACAGGAGAAACCTACTTAGCCATGAGAAGCAGGGAGGATTAAAGGTCTTTCATTCAAATTTCATGAGAGTACTAAAACAACAACAACAAGGAAAAAATCCCAAATCCCACACAAACAAAACAAAACAAAACATAACCCCACAACCAAAACCATCAAACCCAAATCCTAAGGAAGTAAGTAGGCAGGACATGTTGTGGTCGGGAGGGGAGAAGGGGGGCAGAGGAGACTGAAGCCAAGACCCACATAGCACAGTGATGAATGATCAAAAAATGTATTCTGATAAGCTTGACCACGTATCACTGTAACTCAAGATAGTTTCCATATAAAAATTGAACTCTTAGGTAGAAAACAGGGAAAAAAACTAATTGGCTTTTGTGAAAGTGGCCAATTTCAGCAGACTGCAATTGTTTCTGGGGTTCAAATCTATTAGTCTCTCCAGATAACAGAAAACAATTACTCACAGAAAGAACACTTTAAACACCTATCTTCATCAGGATAGGTCTCAAGAATAGCTTATTGCGTTGACTCTCAGTGGTGAGAGAAGCTAATTATTTTCATCGGGAATCTGTAAAATAACAAACCAACTCCTCATTAGTAAAAAGCTTTAGAAATTCAAGCGAATATTAAAGAAAGAAACTAATTTATGTTTCGTTCAGTTGCATGCAATAATCTCGATAGAAAGATTATTCTGACTTTGGAGTTATTCTGAAAACAGCTTGCCAGGTTACAGCAGTTGTGCAAAGATACTCAAGAGACTGACTTCCACCAGGGACAAGCTTGGCACATGGAAGAACGAGATGGAGCAAAGGCAGGCTCTCCTTCAGTTCATCTCGTTGCTTACAAACAGAGAGATATATAAACTCATATCTCAGCTGTTCCAATATTCAAGATAGACATGGCAATGGAAAGTCTACTGGGTGCTTAGTTCAGCTGCTCTGGGAGACTATTTAGCTCAAAGACAACTGTGGAAGAATTGCACACGAACTCCAGAGCGCAGATCTCAAACAAGCTTTGTGAGGAATAAATTTCATTTCACAGTGCACAGCTATGATGTGCACGGTGGTTTAACAAACAGAAAACCCTTTGTTTCACCATTCACTTTGAGGATGCTGACCACACTTGGTGTAGTGAGGTGTAGTATGTCCCCTTAACATTCCCTGCATGATCATGTAAGGAGGCTTTTTTTTTTTTCTTTTCTTTTTTTTTAACTCCTTGCTTTCTTTTTTTAAGCTTTATTAATAAAGGAGGGTAAAACCAAAAACAACAAACACAAAGACTACATAGACAAACCATCAGGAAGACACAGGCAGTCAGTAAGGCTTGACATCTCGGAGAATGGCTGAAACACTCAGGTATACTGAGTCCCTGCAGCAGTTAACTGCTGTTGTCACTATGTGGCCAAAACACATTGTATTTCTTGTCTTGTGGTCTTCTACCCCTCTTTCCATAATGCATTTCTTTGTAGCTCAGAACTTTGGCTATCTTAGTGTCTCAGAGGCAAAACTGTAAAATAGCTGCTACATATCAGTGTCCTTGAATTCCTTTTTTTACTTTTCCCAACTGTGTAATAATTTTTCCTGCAGGAAACTCCATGCATCAAAGAGTCTCTAACAACATAGACACGCCATCTGGATTTAAGTTAATTCCTTCCCTGTATTCATCCACAGTTCAGCATTCACAAAGGAGTTACTGAGCCACTTCACTGCAGGAAAGTATAGCTCATGCTGCAGCCAAATGTTAGATATGGGTAAATGCAGCAGAAGGAACAGCCTGCTCTTTCGCCACAAAAACCCCTGTGCTGTGAAGCTCCTAATCTTAGGTTTTCAGTAAAAGGGAATCCCTCATGAGTGTCGTGGAAGAACAAATCCATGAATGCACCAGGTAAAGCCTGTGTTCGGGTTTTTTTGTGCTGTTTTTTTGTTTGTTTGTTTTTGTGCTGGGGTTTTGTTTGTCTGTTTTGAAAACATGCAAAACCTGTTTCACTAGGATTTGTTTTAAATAATATTTTACTAGATAGTTGACTGATGCAAAAAACATTGCACCAGCTGCAGATGCATTTTCTTTCCTGTACCAGCGTCCTGTGTAATTAAGGGCAAGAGGTGATGAGTTAAGAACATGAGAACTTTGAAATACCTTAAGACACTACAGACACCTCCTACCAGTGGATTCAGTCAAAGGTGAGGAGTTCAGGGGAAACTAGTTTCTCCTTACCTTTCTACTAAGTGTTTCTGCTGCTTTGTATGTCCCATTTCAAGGCAATTAAAAATAAGCCTTGGATAATTTTATGAAACTTACACGGATTACTCTAAGAAGTATTCCTTAATACCAGGAAGATACTAAAGCCATGCTTAATGTCAGATTCCCTCACATTGCTGAATCTAGGCTTCAATGTGGTTCCACATTTAAAATGAAATTGAAATAAACATTAAATAAACTCCAAATCCCACAGAATTCACTTAGCTCATTAGCCCCATCTTCACATTTGTCCATCAGAAATAAGAGACAAGATACCACAGTGACTAAAAGTGATTTTGAAGGTTTTATAAGCAACGGCAATTTCTTCTAATACTTCTATGGTTTTTATTATGCTTTTTTGTTTGAAAATTTGAGACAAATAATATTTCACATACATTCTCCTGTATTATAGCACTTGGTTTTGCTCCTCAAGCAGTATCAAAGGGCACTGTATTATCTTAATTTCTGGCTATCAGCTAAATAGTTGCAGAAGTCCAGAATTTGTTGTGCATGGTTTGGATTGCAGCCCATACTAGATCCATTTGTTTCTGATGAGGAACACATTTAGATCTAGAAGAAAAATGTTCTGTAATGGAAAGAAGAGCAACCTTTGCTTTCATTACTTGGTCCAACTGCTTTTCTGTACTGCAGGTAGAAATAAATCCTTGCAGCTGGAGGGGAATAAATTTGGCTGCTAAGAACAGCCATTAAAGTAACCAGAAAGAAAATAACACTCCATGCAGCAGATCCAAATGGGGATGAGAGATACAAAAAAACCTAGAGGCAAGGCACAAGATAAAGTTTAATAAAGGATCATGTTTCAGTGTAGCTGGAAAGATTAGGAGTAAAGACAAAATAAACCCCATCCCCTGATATGCCTCCAATCATGCATATAAATGTGCTTTTAATTTGCAACACTATAGCATTTGAAATGTTTCATGAGTTGTGAAATTTAACAAGATCTATGTTGCTTTAGGCTGAATCTGGTTTGGTTTTGCTTAAATTACTGAGCCAAACACAATGTGTGGAGTTGCAACTCAGTGTGTTGTTCGTGTGCTAACATTTTCCCTATTTAATGTTTTCTTATGTATGGACTCACTATCAGTGGGAAGTGATTAAACAATCCAATTATTTGTCTGCTACGTTTGTTTCTCATCACCTTTCAGGAACTACGTGAAGTCACTTCTGCACGCACACTTCTCCCGTGTGACTCAACAAAAGGAGAGCAAAAGACACCAGACTGCTGTCTTCTTGTGTGTACTTGCCAACTGGTGTCTCAAAGCCATTTAAGACTTTGGGAAAAGGTGCCACAATATATTTGGGGTTTATTCAACAGAAGTAACAGGATATTACACCATGTCAAGGTTTCAGGGATACAGTATCTTCACAGATCTATTGAAGTATTTGAGACAACACACGTAAACCACACTGTTGTTTGTTAATGCTTCTTCCACACAGCTTCAGAAATGTATCAATTTAGGCTATAAGAAAAGTGAAGACAAAACAACTAAAAATTGCTAGCAAAAAATAAAGTCCCTTTTCATTTATTTTGTCACACACTAGAACATGAAACATAAAAGGGAGCCCTGATAAGTCCAGTTTTACAGCTGATGGTTTAGACTAATGATTATTAGTAGGCAACTGATAGAATCTTCAACTCTTATACAAAATGCAGCTAAAAGGAACTATTCTTGGTTAGATACTCAGAGGAAAAGCCTGCCTGGAAACCCCAACATTTCTAGAAGTAAATGCTGGTAAAGCAGTATTCTTAACAGATAGGTATAAATATAGTAACCCATCACTCTTCCAGAAAGCACAGAACAAGCTGGGGACCATAAAATTGCAGTCCAGCATCGCTGCCAGAAAGCCCAGGGTATTGCTCCCATGTTATCATGCTTGTAACTCTTACTCCCTTGCTTATTTTAAACTATTGTCAGAATACTATTCTAACAGCACTATTGCTGTTAAGGCCACAGAGATTGAATTTGCTGGCAGTGATTAAAAAAAATTAAAAGCCAAAAATATTAAGACAACGTAAGGCCAGATTCTGATTGGAGCTATACTGTACACATGCATTAACCCCAGTGACTTCAGAGTAATTACACAAGGTTGCTAAAATTAGCATCTTGCCCATAGCAACAAGCAAATTAGAAACACATAAACACAGATGAAAGGAGAGATAGGAGCTGAGAGCAGCAAGATACTGCCCCCGTGAAGTCTTTGCTGTGTTGCTGACAAGCAAAAGGAATTTGGGAGAAAAAGCTGTTCTATCTCAGCCACTCCCCAGGAACCTGAGCAGGAGGGTACCAGGGTGGAAGGCACATTTTAACAGAAGGGATCATAATGGACAGCTCAGGAAGCCTTTTAAAAGGAGGGACAGTGAGTTTGCCTGCCAGGCAGGTTTTTGCAAGATCTCATCATTCTATTTTTAACACCACATGCCATGTTACATTACATCACACCACAGGAGACACACACCACATATAATAAAATGCATTAGAAATATTGTGTGTTCTCTCAAGAATAAATGCCCATAGCTCACAATAGGGGCTTAAAGGTAAGTTTTCCAGGAAGGATATGAAATTCCCAGGCAAAAATTTGTAACCTAGAGAGTTCACTTTCACATTCTGCCAGCTCAGCACTTGAAAACTCACAGCATCTACCAGCACCTTCCTCTTCTCTGTCCCCTCTTCCATCACTGCTTTTTTAATTTCTTCAGCATCTATTCTTGTCTTTTCCCCTGAGAACAAACTGCAGCATAGTCTTTCCTATATTTAACTGTGTTTTATCTCTCTATCTACCCAGGAGTTCATCCAGGCATCCTATTTCATATCATTAAAGCAAAAAGTCGCAAGTAACTCTCCAGCACACCTGGGGTGTCCCAAGTGTTCCACATGGAGCAATCCATAGGCTGCATTGCACCCAGGATGGGGACCAGACAGCTTTGGACAGCCTGATCTAGTTAGACCTGTTTTGAGGAGACAGAGTGGATGACCTCTGGAGGTCACTTCCAGCCTGAATTATGATTCTATGACTCTCAATATATTCCCTAATGATGTAGGTACCATTACATGCTAAAACACTAATACAGGAACCACACGTACCACCTAAATTATTTACAGTATTTGCTTTAGTTTGATTTATTGGGGTTGGAGTTCTCTTAAAGTAGAACAGACAACTAGTTAAGACTGACTTCTACAAGTATTTGCTCTTCACAGCAGGATGACATTGCTAAACATAAGAATGAGTCCAAGGGCTTATTTTAACTTCTGAAATCTGCAAATATCAATTGTAAAACAAGACCAGGAATTGCATGGGCAACAGCTGCATAAAATACATCCCAAAAGAAACTTTAGGAGCCCTGAACTGGTATAGAAGACTGGAATCAACAACTGAAGGAGAGATGCACCATCTCCTAGGGATTCTTCACATATATATACAGACTTTGTATTGGTACCAGCTACGTCCTTAGCCAAAATGGAAGATAATCACACAGTGAAAAAAATAAATAAATAAAAATTTTGAAATCCTTAGGAAATTATGCATTAAAATCCTTACCAAAACAAGTTTTGAATAAAGTACTATATGAGCTCACAATTGAAGACTATCCCACAGCAAATGTGCACAGTAGCACTGAAGAATGATTTCATGGGATGCTCTCAGTTCTTATTCACTAAGTTCCATATGCTTGACATTATAGATTTGTTGGTATTTGTTTGCTATACTATTTTTGAAGCAAACACTATTTTCTGTAGCATGTCAGAGCTTGTCCTGGATCAAGGTCTCCATTTCACTTTAGAGGTGGAAAAAAAAAAATTTGCATGAATTTAGCAAATGGGACAAGGTTGCTAATACTGCAACATGAAGAAAATTTTCGTAAGAGAGAAAATCAAGCCAGTACAGAGTTATGCAAAGAAAAACAAACAGGCAAATCAATTTTAGAGATTCTCCGGTAAAAGCAGCAGCAGGATTTCACTGGCATTTTCAGAACATGTGGTATTAGCTGTATTTACTTTGATGAGCCAAGCAGCCAACCGTCAGACTCAGTTCTCAGTGCTTATTTAGTTAGCTGTCTGAGATAAGCAGCATTTAGTGTGCAGTGTTTGTTGATTCTACACATAAAAGAATATCATCTCTTCAGTTAACAGGATTATATTTGCTGGGCAATTTGCAGTGTGTCAAATGCCACATTGAAGTCATTAATAAAGTCTCCAGATTTTGAGTCACAATCACAGATAGTTTTTGCCCAGAGCTTGTATTATGGGAAAATAAACAAAACCTTAGGCTGGTGAGCAGAGCAAGAGAAAGCAGCTTTGAAATCAGTTTGTTTTAAATTTGAACTGTCTTAAGCTATACCTGCTTACATTATGTGTTGCCCAAAAAAGGTATCCAAAGAAAGTAAGTGATGTCTCCACAATGACAGGATCATGACAGCTTTAGTGAGGAAATGCCCCGGCTCAGTGCCAGTTGCCTGGACCTTTCCATTGCATCAGGCCTCATACTATGAGTTCACTGGAGCAGAAGAGCCCCAAGGAACTGATGATCCATTGCCAAGTAAAGCATTAGACAACAGTGAAAATTCAGAAAAGTGTATTGAGTCAAGACTAATGCTTTGTCTTCCTCTTGTTCGCTATACCTTGAGTATTTTGGAAGAAGACAAGGGAGATTCAGAGGCACTATGGACTAACAGCTAAAATTTGAACCTAAGGCCATACAGCCCCTATTATTTGTGCAGCAAATGTTGCAGCAAGTCGGTGCCGTTTAAAGACAATATTCAGGAATCCACATTACTGCCTGTGCTTCCATCCACATTGGTACTTGAACCTGCTAAAGATCTTTTAAAAAAAATAAATCTATAAACTCCAAACAGATATGAAGGAGATTACATAGGTGCCTGCTGCATTTTCAGATCTTCACTCGGTTATTTCACTAGCAGGTGGATGGACGCAGATGAGTAGAACACCACTATCTCCTCCTGCCTCTCTCAGTACCAATTTCACTCAAAGCACACACTTCACACCACCAGACCAGATGGAAAGCATGGGCCAGTGAAAAAGCTGTCCCCAGCCAGACTTCTTATCCCTCCAGCTCCCTGTGCACTTTTCTCTGAAACAGAATCCTGCAGACAGAGTGCTGAGCATCCCTGACCTGCTTCCTGCAAGTTGACCCACTGTCACACTAACTCAGTGCTGAAATTTGTAACCAGCTAATAAGACTGCTAGCAACAGGAGGGAGCTACTTCATGGCTCACAAAGCTAGGTTTCCTAGAGGACAGTGGAATGCGGTTCACCCGTAAATGACTGGGGGGTTTCTTGGTTTCAGTGTTCAAGAAAAAGGGAAGTGTCCAGCAAAATACACCATAGTTCTCTGTCAGTTACATTTTCTTCCAGGAAAAAAAAAAAAAAAAAAGAATTAAAAGTTAAGTAGGAAAGTTCCTCTTTAAATCTCTTCAGTATCAACAAGAACTTACTTGCAGCAAGATGCCCTACAAATTCATATATGTTCTTCTGTTTACATCCCTGTTATTCAGCCACATCTGATCCTTTCACTGGGACTTGTATGGGGGTGAATCAAAAATTGGGTTGCTTCTAAAGCTCTGAGTGAAGCCCCACTTTTGAAAGAAGAAAAAAAAAGAAAAAAGAAAAAGAAAAAATACCATCAGTGTAAACAGAGTAGCATATGATACTTGCTCTCCAAACTATATAATATGAATTTCACGCGTCTTTCATCTAGGTAGTTAATTTTACTAGGTCCACCAGTTTCATTTTACCTCTCCTATAGTAACACTGAGCTCGCAGGTTTATGCTGCTGAGTCTTGCAGGGTCGCAAACTTCAATGGCAATTGCTACCAGCCTGGTAACAGGACCCTCTTCTCCCCTAGAGGCCATTTCTGTTTCATGAGCAGCCTCTGAACTCCACAAGCAGTACAGCTCTCCTGCATAGAAGAAACTCCTGAATGGTCTCCACAACATAAGATTTCTTCAGAAAGCATCCTATCTCCATTTTCTCCATTTTCTTTCAGGGTGTAACTTTCTCATCGCGATAGAGGTCACCACTGCTGTACATTAAAACAACAATTTATCTCACACATGTGAGCTCCACTAGTCTAGGCTTTACCTATTCACAACTCATGACTCTATAGCTCGCTCCTTTTAGCCAGGCAGAATTGCTTCTCATTCAAAATAAAACAACATACCCGAAATACACGTTTCCAGCCTTCCAGCCCCTTTTTGTCTCCTGTGGGGGGAAGGGGGGGGGGGGGCAGGACCCAACAATGGGAATTTTATGTTTGCTTTTAGCCTGAACCATCAGGTCTGAATTCAGCTCTGAGACCTTATACAGGTTGCTTTCATACCCTTCCTCCATATACACAGACTGCAAAGAGAGCACACAGCACGTCTTTCCAAAGGGAGGAAGGAAGCAACAAACCCAGCCTTTCCAGTGGAGCTCACCAGCGCAATTCACCCATCAGAGTAATGAGCTGAAAGGTGCCTCGTGTAAGAGCTGTTAAGAAGCATCCTCCTGGTAGGGAAGCCTAGTGCGACCTCCTGCTTCACACTCACATCCAGGTATGACAAGAGATTAAGAAAACCATTATTGCCAGGGTCAGCAGTTTTGCCTAAACTCTGTCCCCAAGGACAAGAGACAATATTAAAGTCTGCCAACCTGAGAGGGAACAAAAGTTCACAGGATGCTTGAACACCTGGTGGAAGCCTTCTTACCATTGTCATGTGTGCTTCAGCAGAACCTATCAGCATAAATCATTGAATTATTATTTATTTTGATGGAAATCCAATTTGCTGCTGTTTATGTTTAAAGATTTGCATTTCTATCAAAGAGCTTTAAGTGACATTGGGTCAGGAATACACAAAAATTGAAAAGATCAATAGAGCCACAACCTACATCTACAGGGTCCTAAAACAATTAAAAACTTGCTTTTTCTTGCACAACAGAATCTGCCTAGCTGCTTGTCACTGGCCACAAATTAAATTATAAAATATGTAAGTGAGCTCCTCTGGTATTTTTTAGTTATTATAATTGCCATGGGAATTTTAATAGCAATAATTGTTTTAGGGAAAATGTTGAAGCAAATAGGATTCTAATGATTTCTAACTATTGTCCACATCTGGAGAAAGAATACACTGGTTTAATACATCTTTGCCAGTCAGTGAATAATCCATGACAATGTAAGAGAACACACTGAGTTGCTGGAAGGTTTTTCCTCTGATCACACCCAGCTACATCTCTGTCAGAGGCAGTATGTTTTTCCTCAGCATCTCCTGCACCTACGCATATAATTTAATCCTGAGTCTCCCACTCAAGGCAGTTCGTTTTCAATACCCTCCTAGCAACTGACTTCATCTTATGTGTGGTACAACCAGCAGAGAGTAAGGACGTTCCATAGGAACACCACCCCACAAGGACACAAGCTGACGGAGTTTCCCCATCCACTCCAGAGGCGTGTGTTGCCTCTGGTCAGGGAGATGTGGCCACAGGCAAAAAGCCAGTGAGCTGTGTGGAGCAGTGACTAATAGATAGCTGAACTCAAGCTAGAGAATATTTCGCATGACTAAGTACTACTTCAATAGGAAAATAAACTTTTATCCAGAACCACCCAAAAACACTTGTTGGTATAATACGGCTTCCATCGCAGAACATGAGTGCTCTGCAATATGAAGTGGGAAAGGAACATTGTCCTCATTTTGGGACCCAGCCAAGCTACAACTACATGGCAAGGCCCTATCTGCCAGTGAAGCTGCAACCACTGCTATCACCTGGCACACGTGCAAAATTAAAAAGACAAGTAAAGCCCGATCTTTTTAATTGAAGCTGATACTTCACGCTTGCAAGAGGTTATAAGTAAAAAGCATACACACACTTGGTTGACTGATGTCAACCACAGGAAGCAGCAGTTCAGCTGGATGTCCGAGCCAGAGTTCAAGGAGTAGAGCTACACAGGGATATCATGGGTCACAGAGAAAACCCACAAGCAAGGAGAGAAGCCAGCATGAATTTCTCACATCTTCAGTCATTATTCTAACAACAAGGTCTCAGCTTCAGGTTTGAAGGCACCTTTTAAACAATTACGACACTGACAGTTTTTATTACGTTGTTTATTACTCTGGGGGGTTTATGTTGCACATTTTATTGCATCAGTGTTGCCAGTATTATTCTTCTGGACAGCAACTGATGTTTTCATAGCCAACAACAGCTCTCAAGGTCTCTGAAAAGCCTAAGTATTTACTGATACCTAAAGTTACGGTTTCAAAATACATTTTAGTCTTTCATTATCCAAATATTCCATAAGCTTTTTCTATTTGTCAAAATACAGCACCACAATATAAACATCATATGTATTTGGAGAATATTGGGAATTATGACCTTTTCATTACTTTTATGTTATTGAATTTCAGTGCTTTTTTTTTTTTTTTTTAGATTTAATCCTAATGTAAGCATAAGCAGTATGTTTGCTCCCTGCTATAGATACTCCTTTCTTCAATTACCAACACTTTGAGGCAAAGTTCATAGACAAGGAAAAACAAATATCCTGGATCATTTCCTGCCCCAAAACCTTGAAATGAATGTAGACAGCAGAGAAAGTATTCAGTGTTGCACACCAAACCACACAGAGTAGGGTCAGGAGCTCAGATCCCACATACTAACACTATAGGCACTTACTTATGTACATGGATAGAAAGGACATTGATAAGCAATTTGACTTGGCTATGTAAAACATTGTAACTTGTATATATAGGTAAAAACTTACCACCCAGCAAACCTACTTGGGCATTTCCACGGTTCCACCTCTTTCTCCTTTAAGATTTAACTCAGGCCCCTGGATATTCAGCCCTATGATCTACTATAGGAGAAATCCCAACTTGCACAAGTGGCAAGACATTTAACACAGGACATGCCAGGCATTTTCAGAAATGCTGACAACCACCCTGAGCATATTTTTATTATTAAAATCACTACGTAACCCCCTCCTGACAGTCTTCTCTCTGCTATTTTTAGACCTGGAGCTCTTCAAGCGGGAACAGAGGTTGCATAAGGGCTGGCAAAAGGGGATTCCTGGCTTAATTTAAATTGCAATGTAGATTCCTTTGCAAATGCCAAGATTACACCTGACCTGCCACACTCTGCATTTTCCCAGATGTCATAATCCAGCCTGCAATTTCTGCAGGTGACAATACATCAGAGGAATAGTCAAAAGCCAGATGCTGCTCTGTTCCAGACATACACGTTGTCGCAAGTCTTTGGAACATTGCACCAAACAGCACAAGTTAGGCAAAAAAACAGCTAAAAGCAAGAAAGGGAAATGTATGAATATTGCAGCCCTCCTAAATACCTTTCAAGTATGTAACTTCCAGAATTAGACACTGGTGTAATCCAAATATTACTGCATCTTAACATCGTATTCTAACAAAAGACAGAAAACTGATGACTGGACTTAAGCCATAGCTTCAGTGTGAGATGGGTTTATCCTAGAGATCTGGTCTTCAGATGCATGCATTTGCTACACCCTACCCATAAGCCAGGAGGAGAGATGGTGTGATCACCATTTCTTGTGATCACTGCAGTTTCTTCCAAGAGGAGACTTGGGTGTGTAGGGAGGGAAGGAGCTTCCTCGTGGTCCAGCCTGGTCCTGGGACTTAGGGAGGAGAGTAGTCCTACCCATATACCAAGGCAAAGCCTGTGTTGGCTTTATGTGGGCTGATCAAACACAGGACAACCTGATCTACCATGGCACTGAAGCAAGTCCTGTTTAGAGTGACAGTCCAGTCACTCATTAATGAATCAGTTGCTTTGCTATGAGATTACACAGAGGTGTTCAACTCAAAAAAGCTCCAGTTAGAGCTTGATTTTAAATAGGCTAGAAAGTCTTCAGTAGCACTGTGGTTATGACTGCTAATATTTTCTTCCACAATCAGATCTTAAATTTGTGAAATAAAGTTCCTGATAAATAAGAAAAAAAAAAAAGAAAGAAAAAGAAAAAAAATTAGAAAGAAAGCTTTGAAGAATTCCATAAGGAAAACTGTCCTGGGTTCAGCTACAGCAGTCATTTTTTCTCCTTCTTAGTAGCTGGTGCAGTGCTGTGTTTTTGACTTTCAGTCTGGGAACAATGCTGATAGCACCGATGTTTTTAGTTGTTGCTAAGTAATGTTTACTCTGACCAAGGACTTTCTCAGTCTCATGCTTTGCCAGAGAGGAGGGGAAGCCAGGAGGAAGCAGAGACAGGACACCTGACCCAAACTGGCCAAAGGGGTATTCCATACCACAGCACGTCATGCCCAGTATATAAACTGGGGGGAGTTACCCGGAAGGCCCAGATCGCTGCTCGGGTCGGGCTGGGTATCGGTCGGCGGGTGGTGAGCGGTTGTGTCCTTTTCCCTTGTTATTCCTCTTATCATTATTACTGGTAGCAGTAGTGGTTTGTATTATACCTTAGTTACTGGAGTGCTGTTATCTCAACTCGTGGGAGTTACATTCCTTCGATTCTCCTCCCCATCCCCCCGGGAGCGGGGGGAGGAAGGAAAAGGGGGGGAGTGAGCGAGCGGCTGCGTGGTTCCAAGTTGCCGGCTGGGCTTGAACCACGACAAAAACTCAATGAGAGATTCACACCCTGGAAAAATCCTGCATCAGAGAATTACCTGCAAGGTGAATAATAACTATACTGTGTTCAGAAATTAAAGGTTGGATATGACTCTAGGGCTGTGTCTAAGAAGGTCAGACAGAAAGAAAATGCTAACAGTAAAGGGGTATAACTCAGATGAGATGGTTTCAAATGGGCCATCTGGCCAGCAGAGGCACAGATGTGGCAACTGCAAAACCTGAAGACAACTCATTATAGCACATCACAACTGAGACTATAACTTAGTTTCCAGCTTTTCTTGAGAAAGCTTGCCCAAACACACAGAGCCCAGGCAACAGCTACTCTGATTCAGTGTTGGCACAGGGCAGCTCTGGTTTTGGCTGCCTGCACTGTCTCTCAGCAGTGTGGGAACTTTGCAAGGTAAAGGTGGCAGCTGTCTTTGCAAGGTTGATCTGTCAGGGCTCTGCATGCCGTCACAGTGCTCCCATGCAGATTTGAGTTGAAGCAGGGCTACAAGCACCAGCACTGCACTACTGGAGAAAGCATCTGCCACAGGCATTAGGAGGATGATAGGCATTTCTATAGGCAGAGGCTGTTTCACCCTTGCTATCTGAACTCGGTGCTTACAGGTAGCCACCAATGCTTTGGTTCACAGCCAATATTTTTATTCTCTCACTTCTTTCCCCTCCACATCCCCCTTCATGCTACAGAAAGGCCAACAAGGAGGTTAGAAGGAAAATATTCAAGGCCATGACTTGTACAGAATTCACTACTATTTACATTGTAAAGGTGTTAAAACATAGTTACTTAAATTCTTACAGCATATATGCTCTGCTACACTGGAAGATCCCGTAACAGGCACATTCATAGTCCAATAATAAAATAAGGATTTCCCCCTCCCCCCATTTCTTTCCAGCTCTGATGCCTGGCAATCAAACATAAAAACACTGTATAGCATGTACTTAAATTCTGTCTCTTTATTGGGTTGCTTTTTGTCCATGCCTTTGAGGATGCTATTTTGTTTAACTGTAAGAGAAAAGGTTGTTTTGTCCCTTTTCTTGGCAGGCTGGAGAATGGGTTGGGAGTGCAGGATGGGGAAGAATGAAGAAATAAGAGCCCAAGTTTTTCTGCTGTGGGGTCACACAATAAACAATAAAGGGCTACACACATACACAAAACATTTAAAAAGAGCCTCGAGAAGTGAAATCATATTGTTCCCCAACACCAAATCTTAAAGAAGATGGAGATAAACTCCTTTTTCTTCAGCACTAAGAACCAATTTGTACCAACAGCAAGAGGTTGTTTCTAACACCTTTTGTTTCCCATGTTTAATGAATACTTTAGATCTCTGCTCCAGCCTTTTTTGTAGCATATATAAGCTTTTTAAGAAGGCAGGTTAGCATTCATTTTCATAACTGCCACTCCTATGCCCTCTCACACTGGGAACAGGGAAGATGGGAAAGCTGTTTCTTCTGGGATGTGGGTCAGGCTGTAGCTCATGACTCTGGAAGCCTATTCTCCTCCACAGAGGATATTAATATTCACACTCCACTTCAGGAGCCACAATATATACCTCCCTGTTCATTGATAACCACATTATCATTATTATTGGAATAATAACCACCATGATTATTATTGGAATAATAATCCATTTCTGGCTTGCTGCAAGTTGACGATCTGGTTTTCACCTTGCAGATTAACCTTAGCCAGTGGGAAAAGTGCATCTTAAATATCCTTGAGTAACTGTGTGATGAAATTCTCAGTTGTTCTTATTTACAAAGTTTCCTTTGCCTTCACTGTTCTTTATTTAATGTTTTAATCTCCTTGGATGCTCTTCATATTTTACTTTTTTACTCCAAACATTTCTACTCCTCCATCAATTTTTATTATAGGTAGGTTTTACAGTTTTTTCTGTCCAATTCAGATGCATAATGCATTAGCTTGGTTGAAAACTTCTGCAAGTTCTCCAAGACTGCACAATGTTTAAAATAAACCATTTACCCACACTAGTAAGCCCAGCAAATTTAATGCCTCAAGCACTGCAATAACATGGTTTTAAATAGACTGCTGAAATATTAATCTTAGCATTCATTATTCTTGCACTCTGCCCCTATTGTTTGGGGCTTCTTCTCATGCCATCCAATGTCCTCTCTGTCTGTGTTTCAATACCCACAGCATGACATGTTGGGAGAGCTGTGTGTTTTAAGACTCAGTGTTCCAGAGGAATACATTTGTTATTCTTCATATGGAGCCAGTTTCCTCGGAAACATCTGACCTGTCATTCAAAAATCTCTTATTCAAGTTTAAAAGATCTATTTATATTAAAGCTTGTGACACTGTAGGTACCTTGGGTGACCAATTTGTAGTGTTTTTTCCTTGGGCTTGCTGTTCCTCTAGTTGTTCTGCCAAGTCACAAAAAAGTAAATGAGCCCCTCAGCAATTCCCCTGCTGCAGGCAATGCATCAAAATGAACTGAAGGACACTGAAATGGGATAGCAAGCATAAGCAGTAATATTGAACCACTGGCATTAGAAATTAAGAAAGATACTATTTAAAGAGGGGCTTTGTTCAGGCAATCTTTTGTAAAAGTTTCACATTATATCCCAAAATGGATTAGCATTCAGACTGAGCTTACATTGGTTATTTATGATATGCAATTATTTGATACATAGCTATCATTCTGTTTGTAGTATAAAAACATTTTGGTAACTATGATTGTATCATCTACCTGATTTAGTCAAAGGGTTATAAATTGCCCATGAATATATTAAGGCTAGAAATTAGAAGTCTTCAAACCACCCAAGGAGACAGATTCTGGAACAACTTCACAACTGGGGAAGGGGGAAGAAAAGTTTTCAGTAGCTAACTTAAGGCAAAGACACTTTTGCAAGGGGAATGGCAGTTGGCTCCAGCAGCAGGATCCCAGGTTTGGCAAGCAGAAAAGCTCTCCTGCTCCTGGTGGCCCCGTCCCTACTCTTGCAAGATTGTACTTGGTTACAGCAGAGTCAGAAACTGCAGCAGTGTGTCCTTTTGGATGGAGCACATTACTATCACCCTACATACTTATTACAGACTTAAGGAGTTCTCAGTATCTTCCTCAAAAAGAATGTTCCACATCTTAGCAATTCTTTCAGTAAATTCATCTTTTCCTTCTTAAAACTAGACCACACACACCCAAAACACCCTGAACCCACCAACTACAAACAATCCAAATTGGATTAGAAAAAGCAGCTGGTAGGTATAGGGGAATTTTAGGCTTCACGCTGCTTTTAACAAAGATAGACTTCACTCATGCGTGCCACTCTCAAGTGTCCTTTGGCTCAAATTGAGCATCCCCGAATTTATTCAGCACAAGCTCTATGCCCTGCTGCAGCCATCTTTTCCTGGCTGTAGGCACAGCATAGTGATTCTAGTCTTCTCCAAAAGGCTGAATTTCATCCAAGCTTAGTGTGCACAAGACCTGATCCTGACCTGCAAATTTGATCCCTCAAACAAGTAAGAGATTCACGATCACTACTTGGCTATCTCACCAGATGTTCCTCCCTTGCAAGAAGAAGCTGTTTGATGATTTCTAGTTGAGAAAACACCAAAAAAAAAAAAAAAAACAAACCAAAACCAAACAACCCACAAACCACTATTTTTAGCTACTAAAAGTGACCCTTAGGATTCTACCATGCCTTGGTGAGATGCACGAAAACATTTCCTCTTTTCCTTGTGCTTTTATGACCTACACAGGAGAAAAAAACATTATCAGAGATTAATGCAGTAGAGTATCACTTTTTCCTGAATTACTTACACTCCACGTTGCAGTCAGATACCTGGAAATAGAAAATAGACACCAACCTAGTAGCAAAAGTATCTTTTTCCAAATTCAGCCATCCACCTTTCTGGTATGGCCAGACCATGCACAGGGACAATGAAGGAATCAGCCAAAGATATTTTCTTTGACTTTTTCCTAAAGAAAATGGAAAAAAATGACTGCACTGGATTATTTTGGTCAAAGTGATTGACATTCATATTTTCCCCAAAGCAATTTAATTCCCTCTGCATACAGGTTTTATAATAACCAGCAGGCACCAGGAAAGTTCCATGTCTAAAAAAAAAAACCACAATTCACAACTGGCAGCCTCATTTATAGAGGTGGCTAATGGGTGGGAGGAAAAAAGTATACAGGCTTGAAGAAAAATAAATAATTGAAGATAGGAAGGTACACTTAAAATTTCTAGCCGCAAGCAGTCCAGTTCACTTTTACCTTCCGTCCGCAATTATCTAAGACCTCATCTCATTTATATGGTAATAACTTGTCTCATGTCAACTCAACAAGCAGAGATAGCAGCTACGCAGCACCGGCTCCTTGAACGCTGTGGCTGGCTGAAGCCTCCCTGTGTGGGTGGATGGACCGGGCTCAGAGCACCAATTAGACTTGCCAATGAGCCAGGCCTAGCTGTGCTGCGAGGAGCATAGCAAAGGCAGGGCATCTCTTCTATGAATTTAACTTAACTCTTTGTAGTTTTGTGCGCACTCTGCATGAAAGCATTCTGAGAGAGATTTATTTGCCCAGGGAAGAGGGTATGTACTGCAGCAGTTTGGAAAGAACTGGTCCTCAATAAGGAGCAGAAAAATGTCATGGCAAGGTTCAGAAATTATTCCAGGATGATTACTTACAGCTGCAAAGCTGCCTTTTCTCTAAAATTCTAATTAAGTATAGATAAAGTGAGAAAAGAGGTCAAAACAGATCTGGACATTAATGAGAGATAAAGGCTTTGGTCTTCTTCAATTTTAGATGTAATTACTAAAGGATGTCTTATCCCCTCACCAAAGCAGAGTAGGTAGATGGACCTCTGGGTGGTAACCAACCCTGCAGCTCTCAGGTATATTAAGAAAAAATAAATATTTGAAGTGAATTAAGCAGCAAGCATCAAAACAGAACAAAGATCTGGAATGCAAAACGCTTATACAGATAACAAACCTCACATCACTCATTACTGGAAGTCTGGCTACTTTAACAATCTCTCTCTCAAAGAAATTAACTGTGGTTCTGCCCATAATCCATTATCCATTTTGAGGCATAAAAGAACATTTAATTTCAACAAGTAATTTCCCACCATAGTGAGATGCAGTGATTGTACGTACCAAAACTCCAATTGCTGCACAGTGGGTTGTGTTCTATTGACTGTAGTCGTCAAGTACATACTTCCAGCACACCCAGAACACAGAAGGTTCAGTTTAAAGTAGGGGTGTCAATCAAAATGTATCTTCACCGAAAACCCAGCAGGATATGGTTTTCGGACTATGCTTTCTAAAGAGGTTCTGTGCCTCCTGCTACAGGGTAAATGTATTATTTATATTATATATATTGGGATGCTTTTTTCTCTTCCAGAAGAAACAGGTGGGTTTCAGGAGGATCAGGTCTGTGGTCACCCCTCATCCCCTGGCAGAGTACAGGAAGTATAGGAAGCAGACCATGCTGCTGACAGAGCACTGGGAGTTGAATTTTTTAGGGACGCTGGCTTAAAATGCTTTCAATTCAGAAACTGACGTTTATATGGAATCTGTTTATTGTATTTAAATACCACACAGCAATTTGCATTGAAATATGATCATATACATAGTATTGCTGATGGTAAAAGAAAAGATTTAACACCAATATGTTTGAGGACTGTGTTATTCTCTTACACAGTCAATGTTACACATGAATGCTTTAATTCCTACCACATCATAGTAAGCCCTGAGCTCTAGAGTCCAGAATAAGTCTCTCTTGCCACTTCAAGTTTCTGACCATCAGCAAGGGTTGGGTTTGCCTCTACTCCATCTCTAAAGCCATGTGTGTAGCCACACATGCTTCAGGCGCACATTAAGAATGTCAATTAAGGTTAGCAGTTCAGAAAAGCTCTAAAGGGGATCTAGAAATTTTCCCTGTAAGCACAGCTTTGCTCACCATCCCGGCAATAACAAATACTATCTATTTCACCCTAGCATAATCATAATACTCACAACATCAGTCATACCACAGGCCCATGGAAGTGCTATATCACAGACCGCTGTACTGGGACAGAGGGAAGTCAGTGTCAGGGCAGAGGGGATGGAAATACCTCTATGAAGCATTGGTACTGAAGCCATCAAAACACGTCAGCTTTGGACAATCTGAAGTAGCTTTGGGAGAAACATGTGAAGAGCAGACAAAATAAACAAGAAATTGTTTTGCCATAGTTGACACAAGCAGAGTTGATTTCATAGGCACAGGCCAAGAGGTTCAGCTTTTAAGCCTGAAAACAGAGGATTCAGTCTCCTGCCATCTCAGGAGCCAGGGAACGATTTTTGATAATGAGCATCTGCAATCCAGTCATTCTTTTTAAAAAAGTAAAAAGAAAACATAAGCAGGCATAAAACTGCTTATCAGTTGAGAACGGTAGCATCAACAATGAATTTTCAGTATTAATAAATCCTGCCTCCAGAGTTTTCCCAGAAAGCTTAATAAATATTTCATTGTGTTTCATTCTGAGAAGTTATCCAAAAGAAGACTGAAAATCTTGAGAAAAGATGAAGGAACTGTCAGAAGTACAAGGGTTTTAAAAGCTGATAGCTATGAGAAAGCATTAGTGTAATTTAGCTCTGATTGCATCAGGAGTGGAATAGCTATGAGAGAGATTTAATGAGCAAGACACCCAGCATAGTGCTATTAAATGCTTCTCGAGCATACTAGGGTAATACTCCAAAAACACTGCAGCCACCACACCACAGTCTTCAGCAGAAAGAGTATTGCCTCAGTGGAATTTCACACACATACCCAACAAGGATAGATTAGAATCCAAAACATCACACAGACTATGTCCACATGAGGGAATCCTGTATCATGGAAAATGTCTCACTTCCGATTCCTCAAGCACAAAATGAAAGGCCAGGAGCTCAGGGCAGATCAAAAAGCAAAGACAGCATCTTACAGTCTGGGAAGTTAAAAAACAGTGAGGGTAAATAAACCTCATTTGAAGTTGTAATGAAAAGCTCAGTCTCTAACGGCTCTAAAGGAGTATGTTCACACACACTAGTAAACATTTTAAATATGTATTCAAGGTTCTGTTGGAGTCTAATGCTCCTCTGATGATTGAAGCTGATTCTCCTCCTCAGTAAATAATTCAGTAGCAATTTCTTGGCCTGGAAGAAAGATGAACAGTGGCCAAGACTTTAGATAGTCGCTCTTTTCTGAGAGATTTTGGCCTCAATTTTTACTTTATTGGGAGAGGTTTCTGCAAAAGAGGAAGTGGCATAAATAAAGTTTAAGTGTTTGCATTCACAACTGTGGTTCAGAATCAGCATTTTCTGACCTCTATTCTATTAGTGGAAGAAGAAATTGCTGATGGCATGAAAAAAAAACCCAGCAAGATAATTATTCAGGCTACTGCCACAGGAGAGTAATTTTCTTATTCAAGGGCAAAATACAATTTTGTTCATCCTGTGATACAGTATGCTGGTATTAAATACTTGGGAGTGCAGATACCCAGAAATCTTATCTAAACTAGACTCCAGAAACACTGTTCTGTGTTTCCAGGTGTTCTTTGTGTATTTAATGTTAGCACAAAGATGTATCTAGGTACTGAAGAACAACCTGATTAGGAGTGAGACTAATAGTAATAAAGTACTCCAAAAAGAAGAGGTAAGTCTAGCTTTCTCCCCACTAAAACCAAGCATTTTTAAACCAGAGACTTTAGAGCAGGATAAAATCCTTCCCAGGTGAATTCCATTAACTCTGATGGGTCAGAATGTAGTTTATCCTAACAGACCACTAGGCCTGATCCAAACCCCATGGTAACCTTTTGGATCAGACCCTAATAAGGGACATACTGGACAAGCATGCATACACACAGAGAGATTTGTTCTTTATACAAAATAAAAAATAATGAAAAAAATAAATCAGGAACTTGAGCCACACATGTTCTCAGTATTGCTTTTGTCAGATGATTGTATAGATCAAGGTTGTCTCAACCACTGCTTACATTCCACAGTGTGAGTCAGAAACTGGAAACTGAGCTTCTGTCAGGCACCATTTACATTTGACCATAGGAGGCCTTGAGCATAAGCAAAGCAAATGACAAGGATGTTGGTTATCCAGACTGCGTAGATAGGATTGTTCTGACCCCTCTATTCGCAGCTGATAAGCCTTCACAGGAATATGAAAGGATGACTCAAGGATGAGCTGACTCAGAGGATGGAGTCAAAAAGCAGACACCATGACATGAAGAACAACAACCACCTGGAGGACCCTCGAATGAACCCTGGCTTTGGAACTGCCAAAGTGCTCACTAAGCTATGCCCACCATTATCATAGTAATGCCTCTCTGCACTTCATATGAAAATTATGGATAACACCCCAAAGTAACATGAACATAAAAGTGTAGGGCTCAGGTCAGAGGGAGAGTTCCCACCACTGCTGATACTCTGGGTGAAGAGGATCAACAAGACATACTTTTTCTCTACCCCTTTCTCTCCCTTTCTTACTCTATTCTCTCTTCTCTTTTTCATGGAATATTGACTAGATCTGACTAAAAACATGGCACAGGACTTGCCAATCCAGTCAGAATAAACATTGTTAAGTTATTATATCTAACCATATGCCTTGTATTTTGTGTTAATAAATCATAAAACTGGTTGGCTGATGTCGTTTCACCTAAATTCACTACAAGGGTATCACAAACTTGGTCCTTGGTCCCAAGAGGAGGGAGGTTGTCCTAAATGAGTCCTTTCAGGTTGCAACACAAGGAGAGGCAGCACTGAGTCCAAAACAAGTCACAAAGCAGAAACCTCTTTAAGTGCACCTGAGCCTTCCTCTCCAAGCAGTAAAATGCCAATCCAACAAACTTCTCTGAAAAACTGAGCTATCCACAGGCAGTTGCAGACTACTGGGACATGATACTGCAAGGTACTAAAACCACCCTGAAAGACACACTGCTGAGCTATATACACACAGACCAAGAGAGAATTACTCTAACAGAAACAAGATGGACAGAGGCATGTGAACAGACAGATAAATTTCAGCAGACAGTTTGGAACTACACTTTAAATCTTCCCCCCAAAAAAGCTTCATGCACCCCTAAAGTTAGGAGGAAACAAAAGACAAAATACCCCAGAGCCACATTTCATTCACATTATGTTTTTTTCAAGCTTAAGAGTATTTGGATCCACTTTGTTTCTAGACAACTTCAGGAAAAAACTTATTTATAGACAGCATTTTTCACAAATAACTCTTAAAAGAAGTAAACAAAAAATTTAACTTTGCATTATTTCACAAAGAATTTACTTCTTAAGTCAGGAAAACAAAACTACTTTTACATAACTGACCTGTTTTGTTCAGAGCTTTCTCCACAGGTAGTTTGCTTAGCTGCACACCAAATCCGTATTGGTGACTTCCTTTTGATTGTGATCTTGGCACTAGAAACAAGAAGTAACACAACAAAAGGCTTCAATCTGGAGGCATAATACTTAAGATTTAAAGTTTAAAACAGAACAGTTGAAGAACTGTAAGTGCAAAAAAAAAAAAAAGAAACTTAAGAAAAAAATAAATAAAAGGCAGCAGTCACCTCGGAGTATCTTCTAATGAAGCACTTCTGCACAATGGAGACTGCACACACTCACTCACAGCTGCTGCATTTTGTAACTAGAGACTGTCATCAGTTAAATATCAGACATAGCCAAACCCCACATTTGACAACTTCTGTCCCTAACATTTCCCTTTTATCCCAGCTCCACTTCATATCAATAGCAAGGTGAACCATACCCATCTTTCAGGGACAAAGAAAATCCTATTGGGTCCAGTCAGAATTACTATATGTTGCCCCAGTCATTGCATGTATCTGCATCACCTGTGGTTTCCCCACAAGTATGCAGCTAAGGCAACTCAGTGCAGCCTTGAGCCCTGAAGAGTGGTGGTGCTTTGCACTGGCTGAAACTTCAGCCTGGCTCGTCTGTGGCAGCAGCAACCTCCTTTCATGCACTGACCCTTGTGACTGCCAGGATGGTATGGAAAGGTGCTCCTGTCAGCCACAGGACCCCAGGCTGGGCTAGTTTTGCCTCTACTGAGTGCTCTTCTTGTAGTCAGCAGCTATGAGAGGACAGAACATGGATGGACGGAGAAGGGCAGAGGGGCTGGAGATCCAGGGGAGAGTAACACCATTGCCATATTGTTTGATTTTGTATTTTACTCAGACAGGCTTTCCCCCAGGAAATGCTGACATTTCAGCTGGACCTTCCTTTGTGTGTTGAGGGGTGGAGGACAGAGTGACAGGCATGGTCTTGGGATACTGCAAGTACCTGGCCCTATCTGATGTATTTTTATGAGCGAACAGGCTCAGAAAGATTCCTGTATTTTTGAGGGGACAAGCATTTCTGCAAAATTTCTTGCTGGAACTTCATATACAGAACACCAGAGAAATCCCATCTGGATACTCCATGCAAGAACTCGCATTGAAACAGAGGCATTCAGGGGTTTATGGAGGTGATCAGAGGAGTATTGTTTCATGACAGAAGGCGAGAAGAGTTGTCTTGCACAGTAAAACAGATTAAAAGAATTGGAGTTTGTAAGGTATCCAAGAACTACGTACCAGAAGAGGAAAAGGACTATTTAATTTAAAAGAAATATTGACATAAAGGTACTGGATGCAAACTTACCACAGACATCCATCCTGGAAGCTAGAAGGATTCCAGTTATTCAAAGGATGAAGTTTGGGAACTCTCTTCCCAAAAGTCATCTTTTAAAAGGAGGAAATGAGGCACAGAAAATTAAGCCCTCTATTAAAGATCATATATAAAGTTTATGTCAGAAATGAGAATCAGATACCAGAGACTTAAATCCCAGGCCAGGTCCTTTAAAATAAAACCAATATTCTTATCAGAGAGGGTCAAATGTGTTGAAAAGATGGTTTGGTGAGCCAAATTTTGGAATGCAATATAGATGAAGTGAGAAAAGGAAACTAATATGAGGAAACGTATTTTTATAATATTGATAAACTCTTAATAAATAAGTTACTAGTCATAGATCAGTACTGCTGCTTTTTGGAGTGATTAAAAAAAATTTTCATTTAAAGAAGAGATTTCTATTTTTGACACAGGGCATTACCTCAGGATGCTGCCGAATTAATCAAGATGTTTATGGGCAGTCTTTCCCTTCTGTGTGGCAGAGGAAATAATTTATGGATACCTCAGTGTAATCTGTTATTCTGGGTTGTTCTTTCTTTTTTTTCCTTTTAAATTTTATTGTTGGAATTATCAATACAGTCATGTCCTCAGGGAGTAACATCCATGCTTGTAAAGTTCAGTTATAAACAAACAAGCTTAGACACTTCTCTTTCTTCTAAACTCCTTCTGATTTGGGATTATCACCTGACCGTAATGTAGTTTTTTCCTTCACACAGTGCTTGTCAATCTGTTGACCTTTCTAAGTGTCAGAAGAAATCAATGAGGGTTTCCATGTGGGGATTCCCAAGAGTGTTCCCCTTATTATCAATTTCACTGCCATGCCCATTTTATCTTAAGCCTTATACACTACTCGCTTCATCAGATTTCTCTAAATCCTAATTCCAGTACCAAAATCCCATATTTATTATTTCTTACTTAATCCTCAGGTACTCGCTTTACATAAAGAGAGAGATGATTTGCTGTTGAGGAGTGAAGATTTTTAAAAGTGGTATTTGTTTGGTTCCTCAAGTCCCCATTGCCTCTCCCCACCCTGGGAACAGGGACCACGTTCCTCCTATAAATATGTTGTCACCATCTCCAGGAAGGAGATAGTGACAGAGGGACACGCACTCTCCCCAGTGCTCCCTCATGCTCACAAGGATGCACATCGCCTGTCTTGGGGACCTGGATTCCCAAACAGTATTAAAAATGCAGTCCTAACCTTCTTTTCCCCTTGGCCTTACATGAGGCAGACTCTCTCACACTTTTGGGTAGCCCTAACTTTGTAAAATGTCACCATTCTTCTTAGGTTCTGATTCACACTCAGGTTAGAAAGTTACCTTTAGAAAGAGCAAGTGACTCTGTGCTCTCATCTTGAGCTCTCAAAACTGGAACCAGAGGGTTCACTTGATTTATCCAGTCATCAACGTGCTGCACAATATTCAAAAGAGAAGCGGGAGGACATAGAATCATAGAACAGTTAGGGTTGGAAAGGACCTTAAGATCATCTAGTTCCAACCCCCCTGCCATGGGCAGGGACACCTCGCACTAAACCATGTCGCCCAAGGCTCTGTCCAGCCTGGCCTTAAACACCTCCAGGGTTGGAGCATTCACAACTTGCTTGGGCAACCCATTCCAGTGCCTCACCACCCTCACTGTGAAGAACTTCTTCCTTATATCTAACCTAAACTTCCCCTGTTTAAGTTTAAAGCCATTACTCCTTGTCCTACCACTAGAGTCCCTAATGAAGACTCCCTCCCCAGCATCCATGTAGGCCCCCTTCAGATACTGGAAGGCTGATAGAAGGTCTCCATGCAACCTTCTCTTTTCCAGGCTGAACAGCCCCAACTTTCTCAGCCTGTTTTCATACCGGAGGTGCTCCAGCCCTCTTATCACCCTCGTGGCCCTCCTCTGGACTTGCTCCAACAGCTCCATGTCCTTTTAATGTTGAGGACACCAGTACTGGACACAATACTCCAAGTGAGGTCTCACAAGAGCAGAGTAGAGGGGCAGGATCACCTCCTTTGACCTGCTGGTCACGCTTCTTTTGATACAGCCCAGGACATACAGGAAGCTTTTACACGAAAGGTTGGTCCTCAATGGCCACAACCACACTATTTACATTCCTAGCATCCCTACAGCCAGTTCTGTCCTCCAGCAGCAACTACCAGCCTCCCAGAAGTTTGGTCTGAATGATGCTGTCTCAGCACTTTTTCTGTTTTATTTTTCACTCAACACCAAGGCCCTTTATCTTCTCCTTTTCCAGCGAAAATGAAAGACCAGCTCCTTGCACTCTTCAGTGGGACTGGAATTACAATTCCTCAACATAATGCAGTCCCAATGTTGTAGGCATATAGTTAAGAAAATTGGAACTTGTGTCACTATGGAAAAGCTGGTATGAATACAAGAGCCTCCTAAAAGGTCAGGATGACCTGAGAACAACACTGACTAATGTTCATAGAATGCATAGCTGAGGAGAAGGCTTTGGCCTTGTGTAGGCAGATTAAGAAACAGGGCTAACAAATCTCTAATCAGGAAAAACTATCCTTAAAGACTGGTACGTCCTGAAAACACATGGACATCATCAAAGTATGACTTGGACATGTCAACACAAAATGATTAGGGTGTCTTTTACATGAACTATCCTCATTATAATACTAAAAATCACACCTACATGTCAAAAGACCCCTGCCCAGATTAAAAGACCCTTCCCTGAACATGCATGGTAAGGAATCAATTATGTAATCTTATGTAAATTAACTGACACATCATGGTGGGAAGGATATGGGGAGTTACTAACCTGAACTGAATAGTAGGAATATGTCAATTTTTTTGGGGGTGGTGTGCTAGCTTTGTGGGATACCACCCGGCACCCTTTTTTGTGCAAACTTGGAATAAATACCTTGGCTCTGTATGTGATTTAGTTATAAAACACTGGGTAACCGACCCTGGTTTGGGGACAACACTAAGGCAAGCTGTGCAAGGATGCGACATGAGGGTTATTACTTTCTTCAGACAGTTGCAGAGTTGGTGAGTTCCCGTCCCTCTGGAAACATGTTTACAACTTCTTTCTCTGCATGCTTGTCTATCAAAGTGCTGCCTTCGACACCCAAATGTCCTGCCTCAGCACCTCATGAACTCCAGTGAATTAAATACCACGGCAGCTTTGCAGACAAAAAAAATCTTGAGAAGAAATACATCAGTAAAACTTAACTACTCAGACTTTCAAGAGGTATTTAAGCAGCATAAGCTGTGGAAAGATTCTGGCGTGACTTTCACAGCACCCACGTGCATCACTATAAACCTACATAGGTGGCATATGTTTCTGCTTCAGTAAGTGTCTTGCATTAAGTTCTTAGGTGATTTGGGGCATTTCTTCAACACAATGATGCTGAACTTGAACTTTCCAAGTCAACACGTGGAACTGTCAGAGCATCCTTGCATGCTGCACAGCTTTGTCCCAGCACAGGGCAGAAGCTACTGGGAACTGCTTAAAGCTGAACCCTCTTTCATAGAGTCAGACTGCACTCGGAGGAATAGGACTCATGTGTGTACATGACGACAGGAGGGACAACAGGAGCAGCTTGCTCTAGGCACTGAGGGGAAGGAGGGCCCCATGTCCTCCACTGGTCCCTGGGCCCTGCAAGCTGTGAAGGCACCAGCATGTTTTTCTCACACATGCGTTGTACAAGTGTAGAAGCCAATTTGGCATCGCTGCCTGCAAAACCTCGTGTCATGCTGGTATAGTACCACAGAGGTAGAGCTCCACTGCTTGGCTTGAACTGAGAATTAAACACCGTGCTAGGAAATGCCACTGGGCATGCTGAGCTGTCACTCTTCAAAGGGCTTGGATTGTGTAAGTGGACCAAGGGAATCGCTAAACTACAGACAATGAAAACAACTTTAAATGAGAGGCTAAATGAAAGAAAAAAAGTTGTCAAAATGTCAAGGTTAATGTTTTCATAAAACTAACCTGGGAATGGCTAGACGGTGTGAGTGTAAACCTTAATTAAAACTTTTAAAGTGTGAATACAAAACTAACTTCAGTCTAGACAGTCAATAAATCTATCCTCCTTAATGAAACACTGGTCCTTTTGGTATTTCTGGTCAATTTTCTTCCTTATCCTTGCAGCTATGTGTAACTTTGAAACTCGGATTCCTATCTGTCAAAAACAGAGGAGCTGCACAGAGCAGGACCCCAGCCTCTGCAGCTCCTGCTCTGTGTCCTCCTGCACCCTGGCTGGGCCAGCAGCTCTGCCCTCAGCCTGACTACAGCTCTGGGATGGGCAGCAGCCTCCAAGCACACACACCAACCCAGGGAGTGATGAATCTCTGGTCCCACCCCTTAGCTGGACCATGATGGGTTCTGCAGAGGATCTCAGAGGTTGTTTCCTCCATCTGTGAAGTGCCACAGCTCTGCAGAGGCTCTAGAGGCAGCCCAGAAGAGAGGTACCTCCTTGTCTTACAGCCTGGCAGTGGCTCTGCTATTAGGACAGACAGAGACAGCAGAAATGGGAGTCTGCAGTTCCTCTGAGAAAGCCTGGCTCTGGTAGGTCCCCAGCAGATTTTAAGAGTTCAATTTAAAGAGCTCTGGGATCTTGTTTCCCTGCATTTTGTTGTTAGTGGGCATCATCATCCAGAGCTAGAATTGTCTGTAAATTATCTAATAAGCCATGTTCCTGATCTTTCAGGCAGTTTTATTCTTGAAATAAAATTGCTTTTTAACTGATTTTAAGAAAGGGAAGGGAAGTAGTGAGAACTCCCCATCATCTCAGTTTGGTTATTAGTAGCTCAGCACATAACCACACCTTTACATACTATCCCTCCTGGTGAATGCTAGAAGGAATGCATGCATGCTCTGAAAATACACACAGAATTTGTTCTTCCTTCCTTCTTTTCTTCCAAATGTTGCTCATACTTACTTGTGTGCACAAGCAGAGTTTGGTTAAACTGTCGAGGATTTAGTGGAATCACCACACTTTTTGCTTAGACAGACAAACCTCCATAGATGGCCCCTTTTTCTTCACCCTTCTACCCTTTGTCAACTCTATCATTGTTTTCCTTAAACCATATTTCCAATTTTGTGACTTATAGGTACCTTCTTCTCCCATCTTTTTTAGACCTTGGATTGGAATTTGCTTTCATCTCTCTGACTCCACCTCAGCATGAACTCTACAGCTATATTCCTCATAAGTCCACCAATATTGTCACGGCACTGTGAAGAATAGAATGCTAAACTAGTGTTATGGCTCTGTAACAAAATAAGGATATTGGAATCTTACATCAAAGCTGTTTTGTCAGGGAGCCGTAATATTAATTTAGCATTTTGTCATTCATGGTGCTGAAACAATGCTATTTCACATGGGTTCAAGTCTACAGAAAGCAAAAAGACACAACCAAATATGATTCTGGATATTCAGTGAGAATAATTACAACCAGGAAGACTGCAGCACTGGAAGTTTTCTTCAGGAAAACTTTCTAACAAACAGACTAGATTGGAAGCTCATGGATTTTCCTATACAGCAGAGACAATCTGAAGTTTAATTTCATTTTCATAAGACAAAAAACAAAAAGTTCACACAACATATAAAGCCAATAGCAAATCCTCTAACTGAAGAAAAGCGTAAGCTAAAAGCCAGGGTACTTCAGACGGATGTCAAGATGTTTTGGCTTACATATAGATTTTAAGTTACTAAAGCTACCCTCATTAAAATGATGTAAAGACCTCACTTTCTTGACAAAAGACTTCAACATAGGACATTATTTTTTTTTTCCTCCAGTATGTAAAATAACAGAGAGAATGCAAATAAATCCTATCTGCTTTTTCTGTTACTGTTGAGGAGTTTCAAACATGCAAAAATGTGTGACTATCTAACCCTACAGGAGATACGTCCTGGCATAGTAAATTAGCACTGGATGCTCCCAGGGCTACCGCCTGCATTCATGGCTTTTATTTTACAGTGTTTTGTTAAATTGGAACAGAAATAGATCCTAGAAATTTTGGCCAAAAGGAAATAGGACAGGGAACCTGTGCTCCAGCTAGGGACACCCAGCAAAACTCATGAACATGCACAGCTTTGAGCAGGAGACACCCTGAAGGGACACGGTCAGTTTTTCTGCCTTTGGCATGCTGTCAGAGCTCATCCGAGAGAGGAGGTTAGAGCACTGATAAAGATGATCACCACCCCAAGCCTCCACACCACAGGACATCGCCAGCGCCTGGCAATGCTATCACAGTGAACGCTCTACCACAAGCAGCAGAGTTTCAGAGCCCTGCCTTCGGACCCCAGTATCCCTATCCACAAGGCTGACTGATAGTTTAACAATGGGCTTGAACTATTAAAAGCAACTGCATATTCCTCAGGAACTGCTGCTGCAGTAACAAAATAACAGAAAGCAGCACTATGGACCCCACTTAATGTGAGCTCAGCTTGTTTACCAGAAAAGCAAGCAGCAGAAGAATAAATGACCATGCACATCTGAGAGACCGGAAGCTCTTGACTCCCCATCATTGACCTCCAGCAAGACCTGGCAACACAGGTGTCTATCAGCTCGGCTTCTGGGACTCACACATACACACAGCCATCTGCAAAGCAGCCTGGGCTGTAGGCAATATTCACTGTCACCCTCCTGATGGAGAAGGCTCAAGCAGAGAAAGGGAGGTGGTGGCAAGCTAGCAAGGGAGAGCCCTGGAGTGCTGCCCAAGGCATGGGATGAAACACCTCAAGAGATGCCACAGCCTCTCTCTGCCTCCCACCAGAAGTGAGGCTATCAGGGCTGTTTCACCACCTTCAGCATCCTGCCATCCAAAAATTGCCTGTGCTTATTATCAGCTTATCAGCTGGCCTGAGACACATGATCACTTGTTGGACTGAGTTTCGCATTTTGTTTTACTAAGAATTGCTCGACTTGGGAGAATTTATACTTGGATATTAGAGAGACATAAACAGCCATAAAAATTCCAGCTCTGCTTGTATGAATGATCCACTGATGGGTGTTAAATGCACTCTATTGCTGCACTCCATTGCTGAAGTCAATTTGCAATTGATCATATTGCATTTCTAGTGTCAGCAGATATGAAAACATGTCATTTACTAATGCTTAATGAACCTCTATGCTGACAAGACATAAATATCAATAAGCAGCTCTCCAGTTAAGGAGGTTAACCAGCAAAGTACTCAGTGAAAACATTAAAGAGGTAATCATCTGGCAATTGCTGTATAGATGGAGCACCTGCCCTCAAGGATGACTAAACCTATGCAAAGGACCATTACAGGGAAAAGGGAGAAAAAAAAAAAAAAAGAAAAAGAAAAAAAAGAGGCAATTAACTCCATGTTATAAACTGAAAAAATCTATCTGAATGAAACAAGTAATTGCCTTTCTGGATTGTGCTTGTACTGTTTTCCACAAGTACTTAAGGTAATCTGCTTAGTAGGGCTCTTTGACCACGCTGGATATTTGGAAAGGAAAAAGCAAAGCAGTGAGTTGCTCCAGTGTTGTTCCTCTTAATTCTTCCTGGTAATGCTGATTTTCCTGTCTCTCTTTTTTGAATCTTTGCATTGCTTTCACAGGTATTTTAATCCTACAATCTTACACTTTCTTCTTCTTTTCTTTTTTTTTCTTTTTTTTTTTTTTTTTTAGGACAAAGCTTTCATTTTCCTGTATAGTTAAAGGAACACAATAAAGGGAACATTACCAGCACTTAGAAGCACTTCATGAAAGCAAACCACAGCAGATTAAACTTTGCTTTATAGTTAATGGAGCAATTTAATAGCAGCTACATTCACCGCTGGACTGAACACGAATTTCAAGTTCAATTCAGATTTTAAGCAGATGTAAGTGGTGTTCATATTTCATCTATGAAGCTCAAGGCAGCGTGAGTTTTCTGAGCAACCACAGGAGTCTGAAAGACTTTAACCTCTTCTGGCTCAGATTTGCCTGCTACTCACAGGACAGGGTACGCATGATGCCCCTTTTGCAGTCAGCTCTGCCCATGAAATATGCCCATTCTGCACCATCAAGGAAAAGCACAGTACCATCGAGGGTGATGCTACAGAGTGCTGCAGGCAGAAATCGTATCTCCCATGTGAGATCCCCTGACCTGGTCAAGTTTTCCCCATTTTACAAGCATTCCCTGCCCCAGGCAGAGAGCAGCTATCCTCTCCCTCCAGAAGCACTGACCAGCCGCTCTAGGGGCCTCCCTCCTTGCAAGCTGCTTTCCCTTGCCCAGATGGCAGCGGCCTCACCACGTCCCCATACGCTCTGTCCCCACTCAATCCTGCCCAAGAACCATATCACCTCCCAGATCAGACTGAGCTGATATCCCAGCCATGAAGCCTCTCTGTAAAAGTCAGAGGGCCACATCCAGACTGCAGATGGCCAGACTGACTCTGCGTATGTAGGGAGGAAAGGCTGAGCCTCTCAGAGGCCCAAATCTTTTGGGTTTGCCAGTGCCCAATGCCTAAGTATGTGAATTAAGCATCTCAAATAAAAAAAATATAAAGAGAAGAGAAGAGAAGAGAAGAGAAGAGAAGAGAAGAGAAAAGAAAAAAGAAAAGGAGAAAAGAAGAAAATAAAGAAACAAAAGGAGCAGTTATATATCGACATTAAATAGCAGCAGGGCAGCTGGTCTCGGCAGTGCATCATTCTGAACCAGCATCTCACAACTTGCAGCTGCGCTGGAAAACCACAGGGTGGTCGCGTTATAAACTGTTACCTGAGGCAAAAAGAAAACTGTAGCAAAGTTGAAGGAAGAGAGGGAATCTTTCCTTTCTGCAGAAGAAACACAGAAAGAGCAGGCATTTAAGGAAATTACTGCCTTTTGTATATTCAATAACAACTGACTATTCTAGTGTCAAAAGCTGCCTATTTTAATGGATTGTAATGTTAGCTGTGCAAAATCACCCCATGTATGAAAGAGGAAAAGGCGTTTGTACATAAGAAGAAATACAATTAGCAGGAAATTGTCTGTGCTCTGGTATAGCCTTTGCCATACCCACTGGAAGGGTAACACATAAATCCTCATTTCATGCATGCTCTCCACAAAACAATTCATCACACAGACTCAATCCTCTTCTTTCTTATATACATCATATCATATTTCAATGCAAATATTTTGCCCCTTAATAAGAGTCATCACAGCTCTCATATCACATTTTCCATCAGTAGATATAAAAGCAAACATCAGGTCAACTGAGGTCAGTTCATTAACCACATTTTGCAGCTTCAGAAAGTGAGTGATGGCACACATCCCTCCCAGCAGGTTGAAACAGGAAAAGAACTTTGGTGCCCAAGGATGCTCCACTGGGATCCCTAACTTCTGTATGTATAGCTTGGGCTGGACACAAAGTCGAATTCAAATGGTACAGCTGTACTGCACATGTTCTGGGGGATGTGTCTCAAGGCACTCCGCATGGCTTCCCCATTTAGGCACTAGTATTTCCAGCGCGCTTGGAGGAGCTCGTCTTGTTTTCCCTGTAATTACTGCCAGCATCCACACAAAGTTGCACTGGCTTGCTTCTACTTGCTCCTCTCAATATGCAAATGCCAGTTTTCCATACATAATTAAAGTGAAAATCTTCAAAACTTGAGTAAAAACTGAAATCATGTGCATGGATACTTTCAAACTATTATTTATATTTTTAAGCTTACTGATAACTTCATGACGACCAAGTTCCAGACCTCAAGTATCAAAAGTAAGATGTAAGAGAGATGATCTAGAGGTTTCTGATATCCCTATTACTGTAGGCATTAACTGCTGGTGATGGAATTCAGTAAGCGTAATTGTAGAACTGCTTCTCAAAGGGTTGCAAAATGTGCTGAAGGATGCAATAAAACAAGATGTCACAGAAACCTTCATTTCCATTGCTAACAGTTAATTGGATCCCAGCTAACCATTTGGCCAACTACAATTTGAACTAGTGGTAGGACAAGGGGTAATGGGTACAAACTTAAACAGGGGAAGTTTAGGTTAGATATAAGGAAGAAGTTCTTTACAGTGAGGGTGGTGAGGCACTGGAATAGGTTGCCCAAGGAAGTTGTGAATGCTCCAACCCTGGAGGCGTTTAAGGCCAGGCTGGACAGAGCCTTGGGTGACATGGTTTAGTGTGTGGTGTCCCTGCTCATGGCAGGGGGGTTGGAACTAGATGATCTTAAGGTCCTTTCCAACCCTAACTGTTCTATGATTCTGATTCTGTGATTCTATGAAGAATAACAGAATTGCAATCAGTAGCACAATCTTGATACTGAATTAAATATATCCTCCACATCAACCATGGTTATGCACAAATAACTCAGGAACATTCCGTGTTGCACAGCAGGACTCTAAAAATACATTTGCTTTCAGATAGGATTATGGATGGCCGAGCAGTTTCTTCATAACTCACACCTGAACTTCAGAGTCTTTGCCCACTGCAGTAAGCTTTAACCAAATTAAAAATTTGCTCCCAGGTATGGTTATGTCCCAATCTTATAGAGATACCTTATTATTATTGCTGCTGGGGGGGGGGAGGGGAGAAGCCTTTATGTAACTCTGTGCTTGATTTTTCAGAAATGAAATAAAAGAGGAGGTTTCATTTGTACTGAAAGATGAGATTTCCCTCTGGATTTGCTGCCCGCGAGATATCTTTCAGTATAAAACTGCTGTGCTTTTTAAATGGATTTTGCAACAATCCACTTTAGCTGAGGATGCAATGGGGAGGGGATAATTGAGTACAAAGGCAGTGAAAAGGCAGCATTTGAATAGTTTGTCAAGATGCTTTTTAGAAATATGAGGTGTCTTCAGATGACGCAAGTTGTCCAACGGGTACAGGGCAGTTATATGTGTCTATGGAGGAAAAAAAATCAGTGCTAAAGAAGTGCTGGGTGGTTGCTGTCACAGGACAACACACTCTGCACATCATTCCCACACACTTCTCCACCAACGGGCATTAGTGCTGGTGTAAGAACACTGATGTGAAGAGGCCTGTTTCTTCCCCAAAACTCCCTCACTATGTGTCTCTTGGATAGTACAGTTCTGCAAAGCTTTTCTCAGTGGTGCCAAGCTCTAGGCTGTGGTGCTACTTCAGACTTCCCAGATTTGTTTGGTCTTCTCTGCAGCAGAGAATAAAAATGTTTCAGAGACTTTGACAGAACCCTATTTGCTAAATTCTCTGTTTTCAGTCCTGCGGTAGCTCTGATCTTTCTGGTAGGGGTCTCAACAGAAAACTTTATTAGAGAGAAATAACGCAACTGTCCAGGTACACAGTGCAATAGGTTCTTAAGAGAAAAATGTCATACAGAACAATAGCAGTATTGGTCATTCATTATAAGATACTACTAAGAAGAGGAGGATCAGGTAAGCAGGGCAGCCTATAAATAAAGGGTAACCATAACTGAAGTCTTCAGTTTGTTCAAGGCCAGTTGGGAAAAAGATGTTCAGACTACCTACAGCAAAAAGATCTCTAAATGTCCCTCCAAGTAAGAAGAGACAAATATTAACTCTCTATTTTGTGTCTTAACCAGGGTGTTTACTTCTGGAAAGACTTGGGAGGGAGCGGAGGGAGAGAGAGGAGAGGGGAAGAAGCACTTTATTATTAGATGGACAAAAGAACTACTTTATTATTTGATGGAGAAAAGAAGGCCTGGCTTTTGGAGCCCCAGATCTTTACTTGTGTATCCTACCCAGCTTTCACGTACTTTTCCACATACTCAAACATTTGTGTAGACTTTCCCCCAGGCCAAATCCTGTAAAAAAAGTACTTTTTTCCTCAGCCTAGACATAAATAGTCCTATTAGTCCCAAAGAAACAGCCATTTCAGCAAATGCTGCTTGCATTTCAGTGTCTGCAGGATCAGACCCCGTGATCTGACAGCTTGACAAAATTACAAGTTGGCATGTAGAAAGCACCATTCATCAAGGGAAACTAAGGGAAAAAACAGTTATTAACTCGAAGGTCAGTGTAGGGTGATCAATATTATTAACTGCATGTGGGTAAGTTGAGACAGCAGTTCAGCACTTTAGCAATTATCTGAGATTCAATACAAGTATTAAATACTAACAGTATTCAATCACAGATGGTTAAGAAGAGAAGCTCCTAATTCTGCTCACCTTTTGCAGGTGACAGAATAGTTCCTTCACACTAAAATATTGCTGGATACCCTGCTGTGCTCAGACCATGTCTGTATGGGAGTCAGAAAGGTAACATTCTGTCTGTCTTCCTTGACATCTGAAAACTGGAAACAGAAATCTCCAACTAGCACAAAATTCCCTGCCTTGATGACATTTCCAGCCTTACCATAACCTGAAAATTCCCAAATCCATCATCCACATATCCAATACCACATCCAGGTTTCAGTTATCTGTTCAGTGTCAGTTCTAAATCCTATAATGCTTTTTTACTCAGACAGCAAGGAAACATAAATTCCTAATTTTTAAAAGTATGAACATTTAAAATCCTACAATTTCATCATAACTAAAGTGTTATTCCTGTCCTATTGTCATGCCTTCAGCTGTTTCAGACTCCAATTTGTCTGATTTGATCACTCATCCCTGGGCACTGGCTTCAGTGGATAAACACTTTGTTATGGACAATCTCTCACTCCACGGCTTTGGGAAATAGAAAAGATGCTGAACCTGCACCCCATATTTGATTAACTTGGGCGAGTCAAGAGTGGACAAATTCCCAAACAAGGATAATTCGTATTAAATTTTGAGAGTGTCCTCAAAAATATCAAACTCTTTTTAAAGTCCTTGGCCTTGAATGGCCAGACCTTGGCTGTTCTCACCAAAACTGCTGGGAAGAAAGAGTAAGTGCCACTTTTTGCTTGAAAAGTGCTAATTTGGTATGGTGATAAGCAGAGATGAGGAACCTGAACAGAATAAAAGACTTGTTCTTGCTTTGGACCAGTATCTCAGGTGGATATTAGTATTTATAAATTCAAAGACTGCTGCTGGTTCAGAGTTAAATTTCAGTCATTCAACCAATTGAACCTAAGGTTTACGCATTTTGATATGAGCCTTCCTCTCCACCAAGCATTTGTGTAATTAATACATTAGTTCTTTTTTAAAAAAAAAAAACTTAAAGAAAAATAATAATTAAAAAAAAAAATAACCCAAATCAACACACAAAACTGTATCAAATGAGCTGGAAAAGTACAAAGAAAAGAAAAGGAAGCATTCAGTGAGAGCCCAGAAGCTATAGCTCTGACTTACGTAAGTGAAGGACAAGCAGAGTCTTCTATATGGGAGAGTTTATTTTCCTGTCATGATCCAAACTAATATTGAAGGTGGGTTCACTTGCCAGATGTATTATTCCAAAAGAGAAGTGATGTTTTCTAGTGACAGAGTTAGCCACTAGCTACACCCACTGTACATGGGACCATGATTTTCCTCCAATTCTACTGGCAACATCAACTTCTTCTGACCAGCCTAACCCCAGTGAAATCTGTCCTTCCAGCAAATAATCCCTGCTAAGGCACCTGCTGCCCTGAGGTAGGATGACTGATTGATGAGGTTGCTTAAGCTTTGTGCTGACGTATGAAAGCTGTGACAGCATCTGGGGGAGTGAAAGGATGGTAAAAATCAACTCAAAGAATTGTAAGAAGCAGTAAAAGTGGATGTGAAGTCAGAGGTACCTTTTTTTTTTTTTGGCCTATTTTAAGCCAATTGCACATATTGACATTTTCAAGTAAGAGATTTTGGTACTGATTCAAAGAAAGAAAGATATACAGAGGCCTGAGATGAGGGAAGCACAGACATGGAGGGGGAGAAGGGAAATGATTGCTACAGATTCATTAGAAGTATCACATTTTCATCTATGCTGCACAACCTGGTTATGTTATCTCCCACTTCAGGATGCCAAAAGTATCCCTGCTGCCTTCCCTCTGGAACTACTTTCAGCAGTTTCTCTAGGATGGGACACCCTCCCAGCTGTTCCTCTGTTCCCTGAACAGTGTTCATCCAGCACAATAAGCTCTGCTCCATTCCAAGCTTCAGGTCATGATAATAAGTCAGAGCCAGGGAACACAGTTGGGCCCATCACCACATGTGGCTGACCACTGGGTGCCAGGGTACCTCCAAACAGCACATGACATCCTACAGGAGAGTCTTCCTCAGCTGGACACGAGCTCAGTAGCTCAGTGGTACCAGATGACACGAGTTCACTTACGGGCTCATGCTGCAATCATACCCTATCAACCTAGCAGATCTCCAGACCCCCAAGGCCAGGATGGATGGGGCTTTGAGCAATCTGTTCTAGTGGAAGGTGTCCCTGCCCATAGCAGGGGGGTTTGAACTAGATGATCTTTGAGGCCCCTTCCAACGAAACCATTCTAAGATTCTATGGCACTATAGTTTATTTGCAAAGAGAAAACCTTGATAACAGCTTTAGACAGCACTCTCGACTGCAACAGGCAGCATGTGTAGAGGGAAACCTGGACTGCCTAGGTAACTGCTACAAAGACCCTTGTCTTTGTGGTGTAGAGCTAAGACCCATGAATCTCAATTCTGTTCTTTATTTTGCCAGAAAGCTCCTGTGCAAATCCCCTAATGGATTTCAGCAGCCTGGCACTGTTCCTGGCATCATATTGGTTGTGACCCTCTTTTCATTACTCCTTGTAAGATCGTTTAGGATCTTTATTAACAAGGGACCACAGGAATACAGACAGTAAAATGTCAGTGTCATGGTGTTGTTTTATCTCCTTGGAAGCCCGTACAAATACATATGGCCCTCTGCATGGATCTAAGCACAGAATAGTTGACCATGGGGAAACTGCTAGCTGCCAATATCTCCCTGATTCTTTCATCCCATTAGCTCTAGGCACTCTACTTGATAAGTAAATGTATACTTTTCTATGTATATGTAAATCAGGAATAAAAGAGTGTACTCTGTTTAAAGTTCCAGTCATTCTCACCACCTATAAAAGGCTGAACTATTCAAAGCAACTGCAGAATGTTACATTCTGGACAATTATGGAGGCAAAATAATATTGTTTAATGATATATCAAGCTGACAGTATCACCTTCCCATCAGTACCATCAGCCCACACTGGTGAAAGTTGTTTTCTCACTGGTGTAAGTACAATTAATCCCACTGGAGTTACCTCAACCTACACCCATTTAAGATTTTCCGTTTACTTTTCTACAATAATTTCCACTTCCCCACATCTCCAGTCAATTGTGGATTAAAACAGTCCCTGTGGCACTTTTCAGACATTCATTACTGCTGCACTTTTTCAGTTGCCCCAGTTTTTCCCCTCCCACCTCCTTTTAAAACTTTGACCATATAATTCACTTAAGCTTCTAAATGAGATATGTCTATAAAGAGCATCTGGGTCAGCCAGCCTTAATTTGAAAATGTCATTACTCCCACGCTAAACTTCCCCATCAATCCCACAGCAGCCGTCATGGTTTGTATGTCTCCCAGACCAACCTTAGTGAAACTGTGGTCTTTACATCTTTCAAAGAGGAGGAATACAGTGGGAGGAGAAAATAAACTACCACCCAGGTGGTGAAGACTGAAATTGTTTGGGGTAATAGAGCTAGAAAGTATTCTTGTTTCCACAAATTTTTTGGGCTGCAAAGGTGTAAGGTTTTATCTGGAGAAGGGAAAACAGTAAGCTTTTAGCTTATGCTTAGCTCAATTCCAACTATCTTCAAGTCAATTTCATTTTGCAAAGTTCAGACACATTCAAGATGCTCCTGAGGTTCAGAATATCATTACCAGGTGTCCTGAACAACCATTCCTGCAGGTAACTGAAGAAATCTATTTCTAGGTCAGTGGAGTTAAAAGGATTACATCTGAAGTAAAGGTGGGAAGCTTTTCACTTTCTTAACCTGAAAGTTAAACAGATAATATGCCTAGTGTCTCTCTGTAGTCAGTTTGATGAAAGCACTTTCAGAAGGCAATGCATCTCATCCTATAACTGGTATTAAAAATAGGTTGAATATATTGCCCTCTGGAGCTGCTTACCTAGATATTTCAATTTCTTCAGGAGCCAGACCTGTATCTTTAGGGACTGGATTCAGGTGGAGATGAAAATGCCTCCATCCATGTGTCTACATGTGAGTAATGTGTCCAGATTGTAATTCAGCCTACCCTCAAACAGACAGCTAGGTTTGATCGTGTAAACTGAGAGCTGGAGGTGCCTGTAGCTGCCACTTCAGAACAGCAAAAGTTCTGTGCCAAATCTTCAACTCTCTACAAATGTCCCACTTACTCCAGGGCGTCTTAAATGGCACCAGATACCTAAATTTAAGCAACTGGACTAAGCCCCTGGTGCTTGCACTCTCTCTGGATCCCTCCAGCAGTACTAACTGACCTTCATTGACTATGATCAGAGCACAGACAGCTGTTTCACATGCAGACACCTCCATGCAGATGACAATGTTTGCCTAACTCTCATGTTAAAACCTACCAGGTTTTACGCAGCAGCTGCGACACAGCAGCACCATAGCTAAGTGCTTTTTAGCCTGCGTGTCCTACTATATATAGCCCATTTTCCTGAGGACACAGAGACAACACAAACCAACCTAGTGCCTCTGCTCACTTGTCACTGGCGCTGCAGAAACAGGCTCAAGAACAAACCCTACTCAGTCGGTTAATCAGTGTTAGTTCACTGATTAAAAAAATTAGGTTAATTCATTGATGTAATGGGAAACAGAATCTGAGCCCTGGAGGAAGCATCTGCAGCAGTCAGTAACAAAGCCTAAGAATCTCAGGATTCCTGTTCTGGCATGATCACCACGGCCCATACAAGCAGCTGTAAGAGGTCAGGGTCTCCTCCTGAACTGTTTGCTCTGCCCTAATCACAATCAGGAGGGAACACAAGTGCCTCTTTGAATTTCATCAGAAATTTTACCAGCTTGTATTATCATGGTAATAAAAGTAATACACATTTGTCAAGCTCCAGTGGGGCATATCAACAAAAGCGGCAGTATGTTTTGAAAAACAGTAAATCACTTCTTAACAGCTACGCCAAACTTCGCACGCTTTCAGCTACACTTCAATTTGGTAAAGAAAATAGGTACTTTGAGTTCAAACCTATTATCATTCAACTGCCTGTTTATAAAGGAATGGTAGGAGACACTTAAAATGTGAGTGCAAGTACGGGCTCTTCAATCTCATGAGCCAATCTAAAGTTAAGTGAGTGAATCACTCATCTGTGGTCAACTAATAGAAGGAGAAAATCAACTCTGAAGAAACCAATTACAGTTTTATACCTCCATCCTCCAGGATGTGATCTCCAAGTCAAGTAAGTCCCCAGAAACTACTCTCCAGGACTCACTGGAATGTTTTGAATGCCAGAATAGGGTAAAATTGTTTTCAGAAGTTGTAAATGGAGAAATCCTGACTGAAAAAGCAAGATGGCAACATAGCATGGTCAACTAGAAGCAGAAGAATAAAAACCAGAAGGTAAAATTGCAGGGATCAGATTGGCTTCAGCATTTGAAATTCCAGTCAAAGCAGGACAAAACTAACTCAGCTACTGGTACAGTGAAACAAGGATTTGCCTATCTAATAAAATTCTAACTTTTATTATGATAGGTTCCTGTCATCCTCTCAGGATATCAGCTCCCAGTAGTCTTTAGAGGAGATGCTGTAGAGCTCCTTCATGCACTCTTTATAATCTCCACAAGAAAATAAAGTGTCAAATACTAATCTAGAGGGGGCTCAGATACAGTGTCCTATTTGGTGCTGCATCATTTTGTGCTGAACCTGGGGACTGCACTTCCTGGTGGAATTCAACTTGCCTCAAAGTGGAAAGGACTTTAAACAGAAAGGTTTCAGCATTTATAATCCCTGAGGTCCTTGAAGTAAGAAGTTCCCTCGAAAGAGGAAGCCTCCATTTCACCCTCACTGCCAGAATTACTACATAAACCATCATGGACCTTTGCCTGGATTTTGAAACTCTGGGCATGATTTTCAAAGCAACCAGGCACCAGCTACACTTAGCAGTTCTGGAAAATAAACTCGTAATAACTGACCAGACAAAATAATACACCTCTTCTGAGAAAAATTTGCTTTAATTTTCTTTTATCTTTGGATTCTCCAAGAAGAAAGCTGTATAACAATGTCTTCTAGATACAAGATACAAAGTTCCAACTCCCACTCTAGTTTGTTGTGGGTTTTTTTTTTTTTTTTTTTGAGGTAAAAATGTAAAATAACTTGTCCACCAACTCAAAGACCCTACCTTTAGCAGGTGGGGGTTTTGGGGGAGGGTGTATGAAAGAAAAATAGTCACAAACTGCATAGTTACAATTTGCCTTATTCTGGCAGGATAATCAAACACATTTCTATTTTTCTACCAGCTGGAGCCCAGCCAAACATTCACAACTTGGACATCTTAGAGGAGTTCACAAGATGCTATTGACAATTAACACAAAGTTTTTCCACAGGGCTGTGCCTATAATCTCTATTTCCCACTCCACAGTTGTACGACCAAGAAGGAAGATTTTCTTTGTCTTAATGAGGAACAAAGAGATTTTTAGAATTGCTCTAGGTAACCATTACGAACATCTTATTGTGTTACCCAGGCCAAAGTAGTTTTGGGTATGGGAAGAGATGTCAGAGCTGTCTGCTACTCTGCTAGTGTAGAAGTAACAAGATCACTCACTCCATGTTGATCTGAGACTTAGACAGAAAAACAGTTTTAAAAAAATAAACTCAGCATGACCTGGCAGTGTCACAAAACTGCCAGAAAGCCAACACTTTGCTGGGCTGCATCAAAAGGAGTGTGGCCAACAGGCTGAGGGAAGGGATTCTCCCCGCCTACTCCACTCTCATTAGACTCCACCTGCAGTGTTGCATTCAGCTCTGGGGCCTTCAACGTAAGAGGGATGCAGACGTGTTGGAGCAAGTCCAGAGGAAGACCATGAAGATGATCAGAGGGCTGGAGCACCTCTCCTGTGAAGACGGCCTGAGAGATCTGGGCTTGTTCAGCCTGGAGAAATCTGGAGAGGGACTTTTTACAAGGGCATGTAGGGACACGACAAGGGGAAATGGCTTTAAACTGAAAGAGGGTAGATTTAAATTAGACATTAGGAAGAAATTCTTTACTGTGAGGATGATGAGACACTGGAAGAGGTTTTCCAGAGAAGCTGTAGATGCCCCATCCCTGGAAGTGCTCAAGGCCTGGTTGGACAGGGCTTTGAGCAACCTGGTCTAGTGGAGCTTTGAACTAGATGATTTTTAAGGTCCCTTCCAACCCAAACCATTCTGTGATTCTATGACTTAATGATGGCATTGATGTACAAGTGATTCAACTATTTTGTAGGGTCTTAGCTCTCTTGAACTTGACAGTTATGGGTATTTTCATAAATGAAAAGGAAGGACCCAAGCCTACTAACCCTGAACTGTTAGCAAGACAATGCTACTGTAGATATTCCTTCTGGAAAAGCCTACAAGCCTGTGTGTCATCAAACTCTCACGTCAAGCATCTGAATTGCTGTATGAAAACATGAGCCACACCATCCCACAGCTTTAGAGAGGGAAGACTTGTAGAAAAGAACACTGAAAAAGCTGAGCAGTGAGACCCTTGGGTCTAATGGGGAGCTGAGGGAATCAGCCATGCTGCTTTGTTCCGTTACTGCCACGGCTGAACTGATTTCACATCTTAGATATAAAATAGCTAATTTAAAAGTGTCCTGGGCACCTCTGCACTACCCTTTCCTCCTTTCTGTGACTGCATATAAAATTTAAAGGAAAATGTGAAACACGGTCTTTCTAAAATCTACAGTCTAGTTTATCACCCATAAATATAGCGCTTCTCCAGGCATCTTGTGGCTGATGCTGTTCCCTACAAAGTACCTAGTGAAACACTAGAAATGCTATATACTGGAGCTTACTGATATGGAAATAATTGCACTGAGACAAGCAGAGAGAGAACCAGAAGGGTTATTACAGAAGCCTTTAAATATTTTTATTTTTAGTTTTTATCATTTAATGTTACTTTAAATCAGCATTTTCTAATCAGCAGAGCACATTGAAACGTTGAGATGCACAGCTCTCAAGAGTGAGGCATAGCATCCTATGCCTTCTAATTAGCTTTGTTGGCATAATTGACTTTGGCTGGGCACCAGAGTCAGTACAGCTGTGAGCTGACAATTCTATGAGGAGGCAGGAGCAAATATAGAGGAGTATCACATAGTTGGTAGAGGGAGGCAAGGAAGGGGTGATTCTGGGAATGAATGAATGAAGGAAGAATATGCGGAAACAAATGAGAAGAAATGGAGAAGGACTGAGAGGCAAAACTAAAGGATAAAAAGGTGAAAACAAGGAGGTAGTAGTTCTGTTGTCTGTCTAAAAAAGCAAAGACTCACTGGCTGAAGTTGAAGAAAACTGCTAAATTCTACTAAAGAACAGGTCTGGGCATGAAGTATTTGTTCTAGTCTTTGTTTTAAAACTGTTCTACAGAATCCTACTCAGATATTTCATTTTTCCAGGTATCATGGGCAATTTGTCAGCCTTCACTGGAAGCATAGAAGCAGGTGTGTACCTTTGAGGCAGCACATGGGAAGAAAGAACACACTGAGGAGGCCACAAATAATCCCAATTTGCATAAAATTAAGATAGAAAAAGAAAACTGTTAAGGGTAAAGGTATGGATTCTGATGACATTTTACTCTCAGCTCATCTAGAGTACTCACTGTAAACACACAGGGGTGTTGTTAAACGATATTAACATTGAAACTGTATCTAATTAATTCATGCATTGGCACTAGAGGGGGAATTAATATATTCCCTTTTCTTTCTTCTTCTGAAGTTATATTCTTTGCCATGTTCATTTTCTATTTCCCTGGTACCAAATTCCTCCTGCTACATATCCAATTCAAAATATTTTTTTTTAAATAGTAGTATGCACACCTCTAGTGAGTGACACTGACAGTGGCAAAGAGGACTCAGCCAGACAGCTCCTGGCTTTACCTAACAGGTTGGAGATTCTTAACTTTTTTGTCAATATTTTTCACTCCCCACCACAGCTGCTACTGATGCTCCTCAACTGGTAGTTTCTGCCCTCCTGCAGTTCCCCAGAATAGCCTCTTTATGTCCTCTGTAGGACTTAAAATTTAAAAGCAGTCTGTCAGCTTTCTCAACAGCATTCATCTCTACAGGCTTTTAAACCTAACAGCCACATAGAAACAACCTGAGTCTAACCTCTCTCAGAGGCTGGAAACAGATCACTCTTTCGCTTTCTTTGTTTCTCACCTCCCAGGGCAGTTAGAGGCAGGGGCTGGTGTCACATAGGTGGGATAACACCATCACAGAGCTGGAACAACTCACAGCACTGATGCAGCATGAAGATGTCAAGGATGGTCAGGGCCTTCTGGACACACAGCCTGGCACAGTCACATCAGCCAAGAGATACGCAGCAAGCTCCCCTCTCTCTGAATCACAGTATCCTACATGGGCTTAAGGTCCTTTGAGGTTTATCCAAATTAAAGTGGTTGCTGCTTTGTCCATGACAAGACTGGACCAATTTGAGTTACAACAGATTAATGACTTTCCTTGCTCTTCAGATCCTATCCCAACACCATCTCCCCTTTTTTGTTGTTGATTGGTTGTTTGTTTGTTTGTTTCCTACTTTATGTTCTGTTTTCAACCAGCTTATCAAACAGAAATGCATGCCTGGCTAAAGAGTGTGTGCACGTCCTCAAATTATCTCAATCCTGTTTTTAACTTTGGATATAATTGTTACCCTCCACTTCTCCAATGAAATAGCTGTTTTTAATTAGGGAAGGCATATTTTTGCTGCACATCAGTTATTTCATACTAAGCTCCTTCAGAACTTTTCAATGTACCATCTGGAGCTGATGATTTGCTGCTTTTTAAATTATCGATTTGTTCCAGCTCTTCTTCCAACACATCTTGATTACCAGAAAAGATCAAGTCCCAGTAGGTATTGCTCTGATCTTCTTTGTGCTGGAGGGTGATGCAAAGAAATAATTTGGATTCTCAGCAATGCCTTTATCTTCTTTCATTTCTGCCTTTAACCTTCAATGATCCAGTTTCTGAACTAGCAATTAATTATTTGTACTTTTCTGATTGACAAACCTGAAGCATTCTTATTTTATATCATTAGCTGTTTGCAATCCACTGTATTTGCTTTTCATTTGCCTTTCATCTAGTCTTTATGCTAATTAATAAAGCAATGTATTGCAAAGCTAAGATTAGATTTTCAAATGTGTAAGGATTCCCATTTGACTCAAAAAACACTCTAGCCCTGCCATTCAGTTGTACTGGTTTCCTCTTTGCTTGCCTAGTAATATTTTTATTAGCAACATACATACCCTCTAGACTATATTACTGTTCTTGTAGAATTCATGGCATCTTTAAGGATTTTTTTCCTGTACTCTTCCCTCAAGAGCTTTCTTGACTAACCCCCTCAATGTGACTAAAGCCCAGATATCCAAAATTAGAACTTCAGAACAATTTTCTGTATTTATTTCCCATCTAAGCTACTGGACCATGTTACATTAATATATCTGCAAGCAGCTTCAGATGCAATCTTGTCCTTAATTCCTTCCTACATATTGCTTAAGATTAAGAACCAAAAATCGGGATATCAGGATTTAGGCACATTAAAAAGGCATACTTACGGCTCTGGCCCAGGCTGGAAAAAAAGGCACTTGGCCCCTGTTTTGGACCTTACAAAAGCAGAAGGTAGGCAGTACCGGCAAACCTGGAACGTGTAATCCAAACCACACACTCTTCAGCCAGGCATACATTTGCACTGAGGCCCAGGCTAGAACGGCATGCAGCTCCAGCCCTAAAACTTCACAGTTCTTCAGCAGAGCAAGCTGAAGCAAAGGTGTTTAAACAGGCTTACTTCGAGCTACTTTATTTCTGTCATGCTCCTTCCTAATTATTAGAAGCTTCTTCGGTATTTTCTTCTGTTTTCCTGCTGCTGACACACCTAATTACCACACCTGGAATACTGAGTTCAGTTTCATCCCTGCTATACAAAAAAGATGTGGACAGGCAAGAGAGGGTCCAGAGAAGGGCCACAGGGATTATCAAAGGCCTGGGAAGCCTGTCATATGAGGAAAGGCTGAGAAAGCTGGGTTTATTCAGTCTAGAGACAAGAAGACTCAGGGGAGCCTCATCACCATGTTCCAGTATTTAAAGGGTGGCTACAAAGAAGGCAGAGACTCCCTTTTTACAAGGAGTCACATGGAAAAGATGAGGGGTAATGGGCACAAGTTACTGCTGGGGAGATTCCTGTTGGACGCTAGAGAAAAAAATTTTCACCATGAGAATAATCAGCCATTGCAGTAACTTTCCCAGGGCAGTGGTGGATCCCCAGCACTGGACACTTTTAAGATTTAGCTGGACAGGGTGCCAGGCCATCTTGTCTAGGTCATGCTCTGCCAAGAAAGGTTGGCCCAGATGATCCTTGAAGTCCCTTCCAACCTGGAATTCTGTGATTCTGTGATTGTTTGCAAGTGCGTGGGGAGAGAGAGGAGCACCCACCCAAAAAAATCAATCAGCCTACCTCTGGCCATTGAATTGCTGTTAATGATCTAGGAAGAGATTAGATGAAATGCAGCACAACGGACAATCCTCAAATCCTTACACCACTGGTGGGTCCACACCATGTATGGTTTGGCCCTCTCCTCACCAACCACTTTGTTCACTTCAACCACAGCTAGGTGCAACTAACCCAAAACTGTTTCATAGCAGAACAACGGCTGCACTTCGCAAGGCCTTGTAAGCCACCCAAATACCTGCAGGAGGCTCACTTTCTGTCTCTGTGCCTGAATGTAGAAAGACCTAATTTTGGTAATACCTGTCCAGATAGAAAGCAGCTCAGGCAGAAGACTTGCAGAACTAGAGCTGTTGATTTATAACACATATAAACCCACAGCCACTGTCTGGTTATGCATGCAGAAATACCCAGAGACATAAGCCCTTCCGCAAATGGGGAAAAGGCCTTTATTGAACTCTTCCACTAAATGTTCTGCAAATCCCTGGTCTGGTAACTTTGTGCTGCTACAGCCACCTCCAGGGTATCTGCTGACCTCTTCCAGATCCTGCTGTTCTTTTCGGGCCAGATTTGAAGCCTCTGGACCCAACCAGAGGATGCTAGTAAAACAGCAAACCAACAGAAAATGTCACCACAGCCATCTGGCCTCCTGCTCTGCTGGGACACCCCAGACGGAAAGAACCCCAAATTCCTCTTTGCCACCTCAAATCTTCGCATTTGGAGCTGGCTGCAGCCCCATGTGCTCACTGTGGCCCACCCGTGCGTGAGGGAGGTGGGTGCCTCCTGCCCTGGGACACGGGGTGAGGGTGCCTGGAGCTGCACACCCCACCGTGTGCTTGCAGCACCCCTGCTCGGCACACCCCACACCCACTGTACACCAGAGGCAAAACAGCACTGCACCCCTCGCTCGGCCCCGCTCGAGTCCTCGCCTGGAGCAGCAGAGCCACCCTTGCACTCACCTTTCCCACACACGTGTGCGCGGGGACGGGGCGCCGCACAGCACGGCGGCGGGAAGGGCGC
>NW_009913146.1:0-13803 GCF_000696875.1 Nestor notabilis | reverse complement strand
GTGGGCGCGCTGCTCCCACCCTTTGCAGCGATGTAGCAGGCACCGGGCTACCGCCTAGCTTTGGCACGGAGCTCCTCAGGCGGTTGCTCGGGTGAGGGCAGTGTGCTGTGAAGCTGCTCCCCGCCTCGGCGTTACCATCTCACCAGCCACTCAGTCCGCGGGAAAAACATCGCCTTCAAGCACTAGCGTAATCTCCATTGAGGGCGCAGGGCTGGCTGTCTGGGAGCAGCACTACGTACCAGACCGGGATACGCGCCGGGTTCAACACTGACACCACCTTCTCCCAAAAGGAAACGAGGACCCCCAATGAATAACATGCAACACAGATGGAAAACAGGGAGGACCGCATTGAAAGATGCTTCTGGGTCAGGGCTGTGCCGCTTCCCCGGTTCAACAGCACCATCTCCTGGGTGGCCTCGGCCACTCGCCGAGCTGGCAGCTCCTGCCCCCCGAGAGCATCTCCCCAAGGGGACCCTCTGCAACCTTCCTCCGGAGCCACCTGACATTTTTAGTATGTTTTCTTTTATTTGCTTTCCTTCCAGGCAGCACCAGTCTTGCACCCGTTTCCTTTCACATACTATTACTTGTCTCTCACGGAGCACCACAGGCAAATAAACACAAGAAATACTAAAGAACCCTTGACTCTATGTATTTTTTAACATCAGCAGTACAAGACATTCTGGAATACCAGTCCTAAAACTGATCTCTTCTGAGCTGTGAAGGTTTGAATATGTCCTACCCAGCCCTACCCAGTCTTCATGGAGCACATCCTCTTTGAAGTAATCAAAACGCACTGCTTCTCAGAGAATACCTGTATTTTCTTTAAGACAAAAACTAAACTAAAGCAAACTAAACCAACAAAATAAAACCAAACACACACAAACCCAAAAAAAAAAAAAAAAAAAAAAAAGCAAGCCTAAAAATAACAAAAACAACCAACCAAAAATTATAAAACCAAACAAACTGGGGGGGGGGACGACACGACGATGACAACCCCAAAACCAAAAAACCCAACCAACCAAAACAACCAACCAAAACAAACAAAAAAGCCCTACCTAAATGTACTTAAAAAGATCTTTAGATTTTAGACAAGTGAAATGGTAGATAAGAACAGAAACATTAGGCTTCATAGTATTACCATTCAAGGGGAAAATCCTGGCTGACAACTAGTATTTCAAAGATCCTCATTGTAGTGTGTCTTTGAAAGCTCGAAAATGCTTGTTGAGATATCCCTGTAAAAGCATGTTTTTCAACCACTGGATCACAGGCTTAAGACTAAAAGCTCCAAAACTTTATTCTGTCTATAGCTGTTACAGTACATGTAGCAAATCTCTCTATTCCAGTTTCTGCAAGTCTGCAAAATGAAGATTTGAGTGCCCTACTTCACTGTTTTGAGGCTAAACTGTACATAGAACCCTTCAGGCTTTGAAGAATGTGCCAAGTAAAACTTTACAGAACCTCCTCTTTAAAAGATGCTGAGCAAGCCCCCTGTACAAGCTTTACATTAGAAGGGCAACGTATAGCTACAACAGACACATGCCAGCATCTCAGTGTGTGTAGAGGCAGTCTCAGGGCTTTTTGTTGTAGAACAGCTGCTACAATTAAAACAAAAAAAACCCCCAACACATTATCCCTCTATTGTTTGTTAGAATTAACTTCTTTAACTGGCAAAGCTGTTTCAAAATTAATGTTAAACTTGGCCTGTGGATTCTCCTTAGGTCCTTACAAACCGTTACCACCTGCATATTATTAAACAAGGTAATTTGGAAATTACAGCCTGTATTTCAACAGCTAAAGAAAAGTTTCTACTGACTCCGTCCATCTTTAAAGTCCAGGGGTTTTACTTACTCTGATTCAAAAGGTCTTAAAATATTAAACTCATTTGAGAAGAACAGCCACTCTTAAAAGTTTTTCTTTCCTCTTGAGAAGGGAAGCACAAGCCAGCAGCTTGCTGTCCTGTAAACATTTCTGGTGTTTCATTAGGAAGTGATCTTTGAAACTGGGAAGATATGAAAGCTTGTTGGTTATATACAGCACTGTACATTCCCCTCAGTCACACCCTATGACTACCACAAATTTGACACAGTACGATGGTCTTCCTAACTAATACTGCCTTTGTTCTGGCCGACTCCCTTACTTCCAGGAAAACAAGGCATGTGCAAGAAATTGGATGATAAACTTATAAATCAGAATCTCTTCCCTCACTCCTAAACCTATCAGGATATATAAGATTCCAGTTCTGGTTTTGATACTTACAGTACAAAAGCCCAGAGAAGCTTTTCAGGATGAACCATTTAGCAAAAAATCAGAATAAAACAAACAAGAAGAGCAGTCACACATGACCTAGAAGCTACTCTGGTTTTCCCGTCTGTGAAACAGCACAAAACCTGTGCCAGCAATTGTGAGGTTCATGTTTTTACTTTAGCTTTAATCAGTTAAGGTCTGAACATACAATGTTAGTTTGGGCATATAGTTTAAAAAAAAAAAAAACAAAACAACAAATCAAACAAACAAAACAAAAAAAAAACCCACAACAAAAAAACAACCAAACAAAAAAACCAAACCAAACCAAACAACCCACCAACCACCCAACAAATTAAAAATAAAACTTGATTCCACTTAGCTACTTCAGTCCTATTTTCTATGTAACTAGAACCTGTTTTCTCTGAGAAACAGGGAGTTAGGATAGGCCTCAAGTAGTTAAACCAGTCAGGAGTTTCTATAGCCACAATCAGGCCAAGTGGGAGACAGCAGTACTTTAAAACAGAACTACAAGCAGCATCACAACAAAAAGGTCAAAGCCAAATAATGAACAATGACCTCTTCCAGAGCAGTGTTTTCATCTCAACCCTTTCAGCTAAAAGGCAGGCTCAACCACAACCCTGCACAATCAACAATCTAAAACCTTCCAACTCTTTACCTTTCCTTACTGTCTTTCCACCATTGTTCATGGGGGCTCTTTAACAGGCAATGCATATCTTGTAATTCATGAGCATTTTTTCCTCACACAATCCTATAATACAGATGCTGAAAAAAACCCGACACAAGATCTAGTTTCTGCAGAAGGGACATGCAAACCACATTAGGCAAGGATCTTCGTTGAGGCTTCCAGCTCTGCTTTTTAATAATGCCCTTCTTACATGCGGACACTGACAGGACCATAATGGGATTCTTGGTGCCAGCTCAGGAGAGATTTTCCTTGATGCAATTCTTTGATTTTAGGTTCCTACACTTGATTGTTTTGTTAGCATTGACAGACTCCTGCCCACTTTTTGAAGAGACTCAGAATTCAGTCAGAACATGAAAATAAGTCTCCATGTTGTCACATCCAAATAGAGGTACTTCAGATATTTCAGGGAATTTAAACAGTATAAACCTTTTTTTTCCTCCAGAGTAGATAAGCAATGGAGAATATTAACCACATCCACTCAATTGCTAGCTAAATTTAGGCAAGGAAAAAGTCATCCAGCCGAGAAACACATTCACCATGGAACCCATTAAGATGCCCTGAGCTGTTCTCAGCAAAACAACTTTTGGTTTATCTGGTTTGAATTATCGCAAATCAATACTAGTAGCACAATACCAAGTGTTTGTAGCCTGCTTCCTTCTGCTCCCAGCTCAGACCAGTCCAAGAAGAGCAAAGAAACCCTACCTCCTCTTCAAAGGCTTAGGACAGCAGGTCAGTTTTGGAATAGGAACAGTCTCTTTGCTTAAATCAAACTACCTTGCTTTACATGCAAGAGGTGAGGAGTGTTAGAAAATGCAGAGGATTAGCTTAATTTATGATCTGGTGAATAGGCTGGTCCACTCAGCTCAGCCTTTTACTGCAGCAGCACCAACAGCATCCTCAGAATAAAAATAACAATGATAATGTTTTCCAGTTTGGCAAACATTCATACTACAATCTTATAATAATAGAAAACCAATCATTGATAATAGTTTACATGCACTCATCTCATTGTAAGCCCTCAGCAGTGCAATTCAGCTGAAACGAATCCAGAAGCATCTCACCAGAACAGCCAGCCAGAACACCTGCCCAGTGCAACCCACAGCACACATAGTGGGAATAGAACTACACAGTGTTTTAGAGCTGGCAGCTCCATACAACCAACCTTGATCTGTAGAACACCTGCAGGTGGCAATGCTCATGCACAGCCCTGACACCTGCCTTATTCTTAACCGAACAGATCAAACTCAAGAGCAGGTAGCTTTGCTTTTTTCTTTACCAAAGACGACAAGGCCAGTTCCCCGTATTTGCCGTCGTCTGGCTGCCCTTCCCTGCAACTTCAGCCATCCATCCTAAGCTGTGTTCCGCTTCCATCATTACCTCTTTCACCTCCATTTTATTGCAGAGCATCCAGGGAAGAACAAGCAGCAGTGCCAGTGGTTTCCCCCCCCTCCAATCTTTCCCCTCACCTCCTGTGACAAGCTACTCCTCTTGGGGGAAAAAAAGTCACCCTTTCCTCCACAGAACCCTTCACATCTTCCCAGCCAGGGAGTCCTCATGGATCTTTCCAGCTAGCACCAACCCCCCAGTATTAGCTCAGCACACCCACTGATTTGTTGCCCCAGACTCCAGTATTATCAGCTGCCTCCTCTCACTGCCAAGGAGCACATCAAAGGCAGGTGGAAATATCTCATGAATAAGAGGCATGATTTTATTTTTTTTTTTTAATACACACACACACAAAATCAGCTTATTTGCAGCAGCGTTCCTTTTGGATTGGAAGCACTCCTTTTGCCTCTAGCTGGAGGGACAGCAAAAGTTTGTGAGCAGAGTACTGTCCATCTTCAACCTAACCAAGCTAGTTTCTTGGGGAAAATACTCCTAGTCAACTCCCAAAATAAGCCACTTTACAAGCATCTTAAGTTTTATACTTTGACAGCAATTTTTATATTGCAGTTGGATTAACATAAGCATTTATATCAAACATGTTAAACAACTGCTCATGCACACAAAGACTGGAAAGATATGGCTTGTATGGGAATACTGACTTTCTGGTATCACTGTTGCTTTTACTTGCTCCACGACATTTTAATACACTCCAGTCAAAGGACTGATATAAATACTACTACATGTTATGCCAAATGTTAACCAATTAAAAAGTTTAAGGGGAATGAAGTAAGTAAAGAAAGCAAAAAAACTTTCAGAGTTTTGGTAAAAGCAGGAACTCTTCCGGGAAGGGTGGGAGGAATGTTGCTGGGAGGAGAAATAAGACCTGACACTGCTAAAGTTACCTTTATGTTAAACTACTATCAGATAGTACTGAAAAATATTCAACTTTCACAGAAGAATAAAGAATAGAGCTCTATGAAACAGCAGATTTGTGGGTTTGCTTTTTTATATTTATTTAGTAGCCAGACTAAGAGTCAACCATTGAAGCAGAAGATTTTCTTCATTACCTTATTCTTCATTTATTGTGTACATCCATTTCAGTAGGTCTTTTCGACATGAATAACTGAAGGCTTTTGAAATTCACTTATTTTCAAAACATTTTACATTCAGAATGGCAAAAGCTACTCATGAAGATTAGCCGTAAGAAAGCTTATTTAATTCTAATTCAAAGAGATGTAACACTGAAATGCTCAGAACTAAACTATACATAACGCTTCACATTTCATTAATGGGGCATGGCGTATGAACAGAAAAAAAAAATCTCGAACTCTTATCTCCATGTTCAACAGCCACATGTGACTGCCTCCGAGTGTAACTTACTCATACTCAGTGGTCACTTATTCATCTTCACTGGTACAGGGCAGCTGTGACGGACAACTGAATACACAGAAAATGTACAGACTGTGTTTAATCCTGGTGATACTGATTTCATTGTAACTATACAATAAGCTTACTGTAACCAGTGAGGCAAATTCTGCAACAAATGTACCAGTATAGTTGCTCCACTGGATAGCTTGCTCAAATGGACAGAAGAGATTTAGAAATGGAACTTGCATCAAATCTGTCTTGTCTACAAGTTCCAATCCTGACTTCCTCTTCCTCTAACAATTTCATCATTTTTCCTTTCTCTAAAACTAACCTCTGCAGTGGAAAACATTTTAGGTTTCAAAACAAAAGCAGTATCAGTTTCATTAGTCATTTAAAAATGAAGAGGAACTACTGTAGACAACATAAAATACAGTTTATTTCCAATCATTTTCCTAATTCACATGCAAACTAGTTCATATTAATAAAAACAGAAACAGCTTGGTTAGCTTTTAACCTTAGCAGTATTGCTGTACAGCTGAAGCTACGCTGGTCAATATTATGTTTTCACTTAGGGAAATGTGATTAGTTATGTATTGAAGACTTCAGGGACTCTCCACAAAGAAGTATTTATCTATTCGGTAGCCTCTCTGCTGCACTCATCTACATGAAACATTTCATCTGTTAATCCCATGTTTGAAGACCCTATTCTTCAGAGCACAGCAGCCAGGAGAAAATACTTGGAAATACAACAAATACAAAAAGATAACTTGGTAACTAGCAAATAATACAAGATTACAATAGTAACTGCAGTATTTTCCTGTACTATTTCAAGATAGAATTCTGAAGCCTTAAATAATTCCCACATTTCAGCACTGACACAGAACTGCAACATACAAAGTATACAAGCAGGGAGAAAAGCTACTTTGCAAGAGGTAGAAAAGGTTTTATAAAATCTTAGGCACAATTCTTAACAACCTTTTAAAAGCTTTCAGAAAGTTACAAAGTAATAATGACCACTATACCTGTTATTCATACAAGTCTTTATTTTTACCCTTTGGAATAAAAGCATATTTCATGTACTCTCATATAATTTTTTTCTCCTATATTGTTTGAAGACTATTTTTATCCTATAGCATGTGTGATTACAGAAGTTTTACAGGCTCTCAGGAAATCTTACCACAAGGAGTTATACAGCGAAACTAACACATTACTTGACACTTTTTCAAAAGGAGCAAGGCAATGCAAATGCTGTTTGTGTAGGTTCATGTATCAAAGAACAGAGAAACACACACTCAAAATCCATAAAAATACTAGTTCTTTTGGTTTACTCCTCTCAATCCAAAGAAAATGGTTTTAGAAGTGAACTTTTCCCAAACACAAATTTCCACCAATGTAATCTTTACAGTGCAGTGGTTATGCTCAAATTTTCACAATATTCATAAATCAAAATACCAAGATTGCTACATTTACTGTGAACTAACAGACATTCACAGAATCTTAGTGTCAGTTCCAACAAATGCCTTCTTCGAGCTGAAGTATGTAAGGCTTTACTGGTAACAAGTTCTTATAGAAGATTTGCTTTATTCCTGTCACAGCATCTCTCTTCTCATTTTACTTTTTGTCTTGGTCTTTTTCTGCATCCAGAAGTGCTGAACGGATTCCTAGCTTCTTCAGCTCTTCTACGAGATCTCCATTCTGATGCATCTGGAGGAGTATGTCACAGCCACCAACGAATTCACCATTGAGATATACTTGTGGGATGGTAGGCCAGTTGGAATAGTTTTTTATTCCTGCATAAGACCAAAAAAAAAAAAAAAAAAAAAAAAAAACCCAAAAAAAAACCCCAAAAAAAAAACAACAAAAAAAAAAAAAAAAAAACAAAAATAACAAACCAAAACCACACAAAAAAAAAAACCCAGAAAACAAAAAAACACACTATTAAAGGTTTTCCACCCTCTCCAAATAGTATGGCATTTTAAACAGAATACCTTGCTTCCACCTGAAAGTACTACTGATATGTTCATTTCTTTCCCGTTGAGGCAAGAATTTATCTATATAACAGGAGCACTATCAGAAAAAACATTAAAGTTAGGTTTGGTCCTCATTCCAACTCGAGGATGTGGCTGAAAGATACAGTGTCAGCTCCTATACTAACTTCAAACAGGAGCTAGGAAAATGTAGTGCCTCTTTTCTCTCCCAAGAAACAAGCAAATATGATTTTCCAACCAATTAAACATATGAGAAATATTGGAAAATATTGAGAACTGTTTACATTGTTATCCCTTATATTTCCCAAAAGGACTTTAAAATATTTTTTGTTCTTACTGAATTAACACAGTTACATTTACTACTGCAATTTCAATTGCAAGATACATTCACCCCTCTAGAAGCCTTACGAATTTCAAACTGCTTTATCTTTCATTGCCAGACCTTACAGCCCATGGGAGGGGCACAAAGGCTGAAGTCTCTTTGAAAATACTCATTAAATAAAACAGAGCTCAACTCACAGTTGAAGTACACAATTAAAGTTTATTTTTCTTAGAAGACAAATGCAAGACCATCCAAAACCACTAACTGATTAGCTGATATAAACTAAATCCTGACTTGCACTTAATAGACATCACACAAAAAAATTATACAGAAGCAGCATTTTATCTAATTTGCCACTTTTTAAATGATGCTTCACACAAAGCCATTATTTCTGTAACAGAGGAAATAGCCAAATTCTACATCCGCATGCTCTCACACCAAGCCCACCAGCACTTGCTTAGCTACCAAGTTTTGAATTAACATTTTTATACATTTTCAATACGCAATACCTGGAATTGTTCTACCAAAGGCACAAAAGCCCACATAGCAAATTTAAGCCTGCAGACAACAAAAAACAAAAGTGCCTTTGCAGATCCTCAGAGCCCATTCACCTTGGAAGTCAGCCCTCTAAACAAGCAAGTGCAAGCTTTAGCATAGGCTGTCAAAGTACTAGCACCAAATATTAGACCTGTACAGCAGAAAACACAAGGAAACTTGCTTTCTGCTTAAAAACATTTTAATCTCTAGAGATTCTAAAGGTAAACCCCAAAAAATTTGAAGTAAAAAAAATAACCATATAAGCACATTACACTTGCATTACTGGAACTCAAAACACTTGGAAGTGTCATATAAATATATACTTATATGCATAAGTGTATAAATATGTGATTATTTTAATTCATAAAAGATAAAATAGAGCTAATGATTCCTCTTAGTCAAAACGGAAGCAGTCAATCCCCCTTACTGTGTTTTTTAAAAAAAACCCACTAAAATAACAGTAACCTAGAGAAAAAAAAAAAAAAAACTTGTAACAAAGTGTTCCTAACCACAAAGTACATCAGCCAGGAGATTTCATTTGACTTCAGATTTTGCGTCTGAACATCCAGTGCATTGAAAGTCCAAAACAGCAAATTTAGCGTATAAATCAAAGGGAAACCATAACCACCTAACATAATCTCCAGTATCACCACCTCTAACATCTTCCTTAGTGTTTTGTTACAGCCTTCCTCAGTTGTTTAGATACAGTTTACAGAAATCAAAAGCTTTGAAGTCAATTTGTGTTTAGCAGTGCTTGTCTTAAACACTCCTTGACCTTTGAGCACACAGAACTGCTCAAAATGTTCTAAAAATCTCTTAGCCCATACTAGTTGCAATGCAAAACTGAGGCCCAGCAGTAAGGCATGATTACGGAAACCCTACTCAAAGGAGCCACTGCAGATACGAAACAGGGTTTGGTTTTAAGATACTGTAATGCTAAACATGAGTTGAATACCAAGAGCTCTGCATAATAAACCTACTGCTAGTAAGCATTTCACAGAAATATTTTCTTCAAGGACACAGCTACACATACGTACCAGCTCCAATAGCTCTTTCAAGGATGTATCCAACTTCAGATAAAAATACAAATACAATCAAGATTAGTTGCTCTGTATGCTGCATTTCGTGTATCAGACAAGCTGCTATAAATGCCTTCAGGCCAGGGCTCAACCAGATTACAAACTGAACACCTCCTGAACTGGCTAGCCAACTACTAGCTTAGTAGAGCAATTACTGATACTGTTTTAGTAGTGTTAAAGCAAGTTAGCCAGGTCTACACTTGCTGCACTCAGGATGGGCTTTTGTGATGAACCCTTTGGCAATACAAGACATCCGAAGGAATACCCTTCCTCCTCCCTGCAGATCAGCACTCCCTGCTGTGCTTCAGAAGCTGCAGCTTCTGCTCTGAACCACACTGCACAGATCAGGTGTAGAGTTTGACAGCTGAGCTAGCACACTTCAAGGTAACTGCAATACCAGAATGAGTGCAAAGCGTTACTGAAAGGATACCTAGAACACTCCCCCCACCAATTCCCCAATTCCACTTACCAATTAGAAGCCTTTCTCTTGCCAGCATGAGCACTAACGAATGAAAGAACAGACTCATGCAACCACTCCCACTCCAACCATGCTTGCTCCAGAAAGCAACACATTTTCAGGGAGATTGTTACCACTGGAGCACGCATAGAATCATAGAATAGTTAGGGTTGGAAAGGACCTTAAGATCATCTAGTTCCAACCCTCCTGCCATGAGCAGGGACACCACACACTAAACTATGTTGCCCAAGGCTCTGTCCAGCCTGGCCTTAAACGCCTCCAGGGTTGGAGCATTCACAGCTTCCTTGGGCAACCTATTCCAGTGCCTCACCACCCTCACTGTGAAGAACTTCTTCCTTATATCTAACCTAAACTTCCCCTGTTTAAGTTTGAATCCATTACCCCTTGTCCTACCACTAGAGTCCCTAATGAAGACTCCCTCCCCAGCATCCTTGTAGGCCCCCTTCAGATACTGGAAGGCTGCTATGAGGTCTCCACGCAGCCTTCTCTTCTCCAGGCTAAACAGCCCCAACTTTCTCAGCCTGTCTTCATACAGGAGGTGCTCCAGTCCTCTTGTCATCCTCGTGGCCCTCCTCTGGACTTGCTCCAACAGCTCCATGTCCTTTTAATGTTGAGGACACCAGAACCGGACACAATACTCCAAGTGAGGTCTCACAAGAGTAGAGTAGAGGGGCAGGATCACCTCCTTTGACCTGCTGGTCATGCTTCTTTTGATACAGCCCAGGATATGGTTGGCTTTCTGGGCTGCAAGCGCACACTGAAGCCTGCTCATGTTGAGTTTCTCATCCATCACCACCCCCAAGTCCTTCTCCGCAGGGCTAGTGGAAATGCACTAAGCATGACTGTGGGAAGGCTGGTGCAAGGATGGGAGAATGGATCACAAACATCCTCCTGGCAGTATCCCATGCTTAGGTAATGTAAATGAAAAAAATCCAAGGATGAACTACCACAACAGTTCAAAACAGTTTAAACCACTATTTGTCCAGTGTGTAATCCCAAGCTTCTCTGCTATCTCAGTGACCGAACCAACCTAATGCTGTCCATCAGCTGAGAGCAGGATCACTTCTGGAAGAGTCAACTTAGAGGAACTTGAATTGCCATGGAGCCCAAGAGAGTGCTGAGGTCTTTTAAATCAGCTTTAATAGGGAAGGATTTGTGTCAGGGGAGCACAACCTCAGCTCAAGTTCAGATAAATCACATGAAGTACCAAAACCTATTTAGTTTAACAGATCTGAGTGTTCTTTTAGGTGAAGAAGCAAGTACAGGAGTTGTATTGGTTTTACATATTGCGATATTTTAGCACAGGGCAAGTTTCAGCAATTGAACTGTAACGACCTGAAAATAAGGCTTTTCAATAGATACAGGAAAAAAACCAACCAGCACTTCAGAGCTGCCTGAATCACCATCTCTCCAACACACTGCTCACTTAAGTACGTTTAAGTTGCGTTCACACCCTCAGACATGGTTTAGTGGTGGACTTGGCAGTCCTGGGATAAAGGTTGGACTTGATGATCTTAAAGGTCTTTTCCAACCTAGCTGATTCTATGATCCAATACAAAGCTGGTGACCAGCTCACATACAGTAATCTCCTTATAGATAAATCTTTAATTGATGTATTTGATATTTTCACAGCTAAAGGTTCAACATCCCCTCATTAACCCCACATGCATGCAGTGCAGATTATGTTCACAGAGAGGATTTAGGAAAGCGTCTCATGCTGCATATCTAACTTTACAGAAACTGAGGCCAGATCCCAGAGACTATGAGGGCCTTCAGGCGGTCACTGCTAATCACACATGGCAATTTACAGAGTAACAGCTTCCAGCAGCCCTACCCCCTCCTCTGTCAGAGATTGCCATCCAACAGAAGCAGGCACATACTGGCTTTTTAGGGTGCAGCAGTTAAAGTAGTTGGGGTGCAGTACAGTTAAAGTAGTAAGACAGCCTCCTGGCCTTGAAAGCATTTCTCAGACTCTTCAGGGTTCCATCCCTGGTGCTGGCTCTGGCACTTGCCTCACAGTACAACAAACGACATCAACTTATGCACCCAGCAATGCAGTTAATAAATCAAGCTGGCTCTCCATGCAGTTGGACAGTGCCAAAGCTGGTGAATGGAAGGGAACAGAAAACCTTCTTAAAGTACCCGAGAACCAGCAGGATACTGTGCAAATGTATGCTCTGCTACTGCATTCAGTGTGGATTAGCCAAATAGTCCACATCAAACCGTTAATTTCAATTTAAAGCTCAGGTAGCCAGGAGGGCAACAGCCTCTGGAATCACCTAGCACAAGCTAAAGTTCACATGGAAGAAAAGTTGCATTGCCCTTTCAAGGGCTTGCAAAAGCCTTCTCCACCAAAAGCAAAATGTTGATAGTTTGATTTCAAGGTTTTGTTCCCTCCTTTTTAGTTTATAAGTTTGTTCTAGTAAACCGTATGATTAATAAATTCAGAAAAATAAATAAAGTTTAGAGAACTACCATGATCTGCTCAACTGCCAAAGGCAGTAGAAGACTTACTTGAATAAAACCAACATTCATTAACAAAAAACATCATCACACACAAACTCCAATACTTTCGCTTTTATGCCCTAGCAACTATTATAGCTGAGAACTGAAATGCAGCACGGATTGGAAAAATCAGCTTTTAAGCTAAAAGCTAATGAAAAACTCAATTAGTCAAATGATATCAAAAACACAGGAGAAGGAAATCACCCGATACATGCCAGCATGTGGCTTTAGAAGCATGTTTTTGTGTGTTCTGGACAAGAACTGCTAATGTCATGCACCTGCCAGACTAGTTACTATGTAGTCAGTTTTGGTTTGTTTTGGTTTAAAACTTTCTCAAATAACCACACAAAACCTCAACAGTCAGCTACGCACATCCACGAGGGAAAGAAGAAAGGCATTACAAGAACAGGGTACTAGCTTTATACAACTGGCAAAAAATGTACATGGAATAGCTCCTACCACTTCAGCAGTAATGGGGAAAGTGTGCAAGTGATTAGCATAATTTTGTACTTTATCAAAGGAACCCCACAGGCTGTGTCAGCAGGTAATCAAGAGGTACAGTCCAAGCAATTCATGAAATGTCACCACACTGTTCCAAGGTAAGATGAAATCTGATAACTAAGTATTTTAGGGGTCTTTTAACACAGCTCTCTGTTAACTAGGCAATGCAATGTGGCACGAATAGCCTGATCTCCCGCTTACCCCCCATAAGCGTAACTGCATTCTGCTGATAACCAAGACGCTCTTGGACCCAGCAAGGGTAAGAAAAACCAAATGGGACATTCAGGCAAAGCAACCTCAATAGCGCACCTCTATGATCTGCTTCAAATTCCACAAACCCTAAAACCCTGGCTACAAAACAAAAGAAACCAAACACAACAACAACTAAGAAGACAAAACACCAAACAAGACAGCGAGTAAAACCTAGCTACGTCCGTGAGAAGCAAGCAGAGGCTGCCACACGGAGCTCGACGAGGTATCCCAGCAGCCCACGGGAAGGCCGGAGCTCTAGGGGCTACCCCGACAAGGCTGCACCGGCCGGCGCCTCCCGAGGGGTTGGCCGACAGCAAACCGGCACTCCGGGGTTCTGACTCTGCCCCGTAACAGCGGCCTTTCACAGAGAAAGGCCAGGGACAGGCTCGGGTTATGTGTCAGCCGCACCAGCGGGAGAGGCGGCACCCTAAGGTGAC
>NW_009913145.1:0-39939 GCF_000696875.1 Nestor notabilis | reverse complement strand
CCGAGCCACACAGCTTGGTGTCGTTGGCACCTTTAATAGTGTATTTCTGAGGGGGTCATTATTTTCAGATAAGACTATTCTTTTTGGTTTTGTTTACTTCCTCTGAAAACTGCCACTGCAGATAGGAAAGACTGAAAACCTTGTTTTGCATTGGCATCATGGATTTGTTACAACATTGTTTCACTGTTCTTTATTGAATTTTCTGTTAGATATTTTCAACTTTCTTGGTACTGTGTTTTGTGCAGATAATAGTTAAATTTATAACATTTCATTTCACCACATACCATAATGTTATGGTGAAGCCTTCCTTTGACACTGCCATGTTGATTCATTTGTTTGTTGTTCTTCCTATCCCTTACTCTTATCGTAACAGTGATAGTCTTTGTTATGAATTAAGCCAGGTTGTAAACTAGCTGGAGTTGTTACTGTAGAATAATGTTTCTTAAAGCATCTTTTGTATTCTTTAATTACCAAGGAGAATTTATATTATGCTCCCTGCAAAGCACATAAATACACAGTGAAAATCTGATTTTATATTTTGAATTTAATCAGAGGAATTCAGTGCTGAGCATCAGTGGGTCTCCTTGGTATCCTGGATGAGTTGAGCTGAGTGACAAGATTACCGAGACTTTTATGAAGTTTCACAGTCCTGAAGTTAATGTGGGCCTAAACCCCACACCTGTTTAAATAAAGATTGTTCTCTTTCCAATGTGAGTAAAAGACTAAATTGTTAAGCTTACAAATATGGTGAATTTTTCCTAGGCAGGTCTGTATGATGCCATCTTTTAGAGCTTATAGACTATTGGAATATCAATCTACACAACAGATTAACAAAATGCATATTAAAAAATAATAATTAAGGTGAATTCCTCCTACACTATGAATTTAAATGTGTTAAACTTTGTTTTTCATCTGGGTTGTGTTTGCTTTTTTTTTTTAACTAAGAATCTGTTTCACTTCTTTTATTTGGCTGTTCACAATTCTCTGCAAGACTGGTTTAGTGAACTACCAGTCTATTCCAGGGATCAAAGGATTCCATGTGGAGAAGGAATGTAATCCACACACACCCCCCCCAAACTGCAAGAAAGTTTATTACAAGATCTAAAATAGATATAAAATCCAGAGGTATCGCAAGCTAGAAAGAGAGAGAACTAAATGGTACCAAAAATAGATTAGGCACAGATTCTTACCGACCCACACACTTGTCCAGTGACCAGGAGGCCAGCTCCAAGGTGCATTGAGAGCAAACGGGGTGGCAGGCACATACTTTTACAGGTGTCCCCGTGGAGGTAAGGTCAACCATAAAAGGTAGTTGCATCCACCTCCTTCTTGATCTCTCTCGAACCCCAGGCTTTTTATATGCCAAAAAGTGCCAACTCATCCCAACGCACGGGGCCAGTCTCCACCAGGAGGAGTGGCCTTGTTGGCTCTTTGCCGTGCACACTCACTCTAGATGATTGGGGTGGTCCACCACAGACCAATTCCAGTGTTATATCCATCTAATACAAACACATACGTGCTTTTTGTCTTGTTCAGTATGGTCCATCACAGACCAATTTTCAGTGTTAGACCCATCTAACATACAGTCCATTATAGTTATGGTGGGAAATGAAACATGTAGATGTAACAGTACAGATTAGTATATGAAATATGAAAACTTGGGAATTGCAAAATATTGACAAATAATGAATTAAAAAGAAAATACACATCAGAATAATATAGAAAATTTTGAATGTGGGGAAGCAGGTTGGTATAGCCATGCATTTTCTGAATTCTGCTTTGTGTTAAAGCTGACTGTGATTTAGAAATATACAATTGCTACAATTAGCTATTTAAAACTGATACATTTGAGAAGCTGGCTTTGTAAAATGTAAAGAAAGAGTAGTTAACTGAAAAAGAAATAGTATAAATCAGAAACCCATATAATGTAGGTATGTATAGTGTGCCATATTTTGCAAAAATATTGCTACTTTAAAAACAGAGCATGGAAGCAATAAAAGCAGTATATTACCATTTTAGAACGTAGCAGTATAAGAGGCTTAAGAATTAGAATCTTATTAAAATCATATTCCTAATTAAATGACCCACAACAAACAGGCTTCAAAATACTTTTCATTTAGCAGTTTGGTTTTGATATTTGCAGCAGAGATGTTTCCCGTGAAATTTTATCCTGTCAATTAGTAAGGTCTGGGGAATAAATATATCAGTTTGCAGATCATAAACTAATTGCTGTTAAACTTTGATTTCAAAGAATTCAAAGTACTGAAAAACTCTGTAAGTCTCCACAAACTGCTCCAGTGTGGGTCCCTTCCATGGGGAAAAAACACAGCCTTGCCATGCAGACCTAGTACATCTACTTCTTCATCTTCAGGGTGCTCAAACATTAGGGAGTTTTTCAGTTTATTATATAAATTAGTTAAATTATATAGTGGGAATTTCTTTCTTCGTTGAAAAGCTTATTAGTTTATCAGTATCCTGGGCAAAACAGATTAAGGCATTAGTAATCTGGATCTGGATGTTCAAAGATAGGCTGAACATGATGGTAGATGTTACCAGGGAAAACCACGATGAGTAGGGATGTGGGATCTTCCTAAAGAAAAGTCCCTGTAAAAAAAGTAGCATTGAGCTGGTTGGCCAATGCTTGAAGTTAATGAGTATCACCAAGTGTGTGTGAAATGGTACCTGATAGTATTTTGTGAGTCCTTCTATATTGATATTGAAGCCTTTGCATCACGGTAAAGTAGAAGTAGATGACTGAATATTTGCAGTTTTTGTGCTGCTTTTGTGGTAGTTCTGGGAAGCATGATTAGGAAAGCCTTGTAAATTTATAAACATCAATCTTACAAAATGAAAAATGCTCACTTTGGTAGCATTGTGTTTCGCTCACTTTCACTGCTGGTTTGACGGTTTAGGTAGAGAATAACAAAAGAGGGTTTTCTTTTCCCACTCCTCTAATCACTGTTCCTGACAAATTCATAATCGATTGAATATGCCGTTAAAAAAGACAGAGAAGTACAAAGAACAAGCAGAACCACTGCTTTGTGCCATTTAGGAGCTTTGGTTTAGTTGGGTGACGTTTTGGGGATAAGCTGCAATTACTTGTTGAATATTGTGCTTTTGAGTTGAAAGAGGAAGAGATGTTCTCTCATTTTCTCTTTTTCTCCATATGCTGATGATAATATTCAATTCGTGTTCATCTCCCTTTATCTCATTATTTGTATACTGCTACATCGCTATTAAGAAGACCCTGTATTTGATCAACTAAACCATTGCTTCTTATTTAACCTTTTTAACCTTCCTTTTTGCTGTACATTTCTAACTGCTGCTATTTCTTTGCTGGACATTTATAACAACCCTCACAAGTCTCTGACTCCAGGCCATGCTTGGCCATTTTCTGCTTTCTCACTTTGGAAATATTTTTGTTCTGATGGTTAATATAAATATTTTTTTACTAATTCATATCATGAAACTAAGACAACCAATAGATATTTCCCTAAGTCTTAGTATGTCTATGGGAGGACTTTCTTGGTTATTCAAGTCCGTATGGGTTTCTCTGCAAAGAGTCACAAGATAAATCTTACACAGTTGACTTTCCCAACCCTTCAGCCAAATGCAATAAAATGCCCATGTTTTAGAGATGGAAGTAGTAGAAAATGTGTAATATTAGGCTATGAAATATATGATTTTCTTCCATAAGGTAGTTTTACTATTTATTGCTACAAGCTATGCAGATAGTTAATAAACCTCAGAAAGAAGGAAAAGTACTGTTCTCTCCTTCAGCATGTTAGTTGTCCGTGAGTTGATAGCACTTATCTAATGTAATGCATATGCTTGCACTATTGTATTGGATCTTTACATATTGAGAGAAAAGGGAGAAAAATAGAGAGAAGAGAATAAAACTATTCTTATCCAGAACCAATTAAATTCCAGTTAAATCACTGAAGTACAACATGCACAATTAAAAACAGGAAAGGTGATTGGAAATCGGTGAACTCAGCAAAGCTGCTTGAACTTCTATTTACATTCTTTCATCAGACTGATAAAATTTCAAGTTGCTTGTGTCCACACAAACAGCTTGTTCAATGCACAGATAATGTCAAAGTCATGGTTAGGCAGGAGATTCATGGTGCTCTGCCTTGCTTAAATCACTGAACCAAAGTTTTTGTCCAAGCAGGAAGCAGGCCCAAACTAAAATTACTCCTTTCAGCAATAATTTACCATGATAAAGAGGAGTATTACGTAACTGCATGCTTGAAGTACCAGTCCTCTATGTACAAGGAAACAACAGAGAGTATATTCAATACCTTTAATCTTCGCTGCAGCAAAGCCATGCACCTTGCAAGTGCATTTTTGTTCGTCTCTGTGCTCCCCACTATTTTACTTCTCTCTTGCAATTATTTGTACTATATCCAATAGCATAATAATGTAATTTTATGATAATGTTCATGTATTCAAAATTGTACTCAAGGTTCTGTGGGAACTAGTACACATGTAACAATAGGAGGTTGTGGAAATGTTTCTGAAAAACTAGGGCAAAACTCCTGTTATGTTTACTAGTAACATCAAGTTTTTTTGTTGCTTGTCTTCTATTCTTGAAATAGATAGTTGCAGTGTAATGGCAGAAAGATATAATTTAATCTTAAAGACATGCTATGTTGAAAGTAACTTCAAAGCTATGATTAAACGTACTTAAAATAATTAGTTTCAAAGCATTCCAATTCTTAGCAGTGTTTGAAGAATTCAGCATCTAATGAAGTAAAATAAATTACACACCACTTTGTTCATTGAATAACCAATTTTCTTCTCCTAACCACCATTTATCAACAGATCCTTTCACTAGGAAACTTCTCAGCTCTCCTTTAAATATACTCAGACCCAAGCACACTTCTCATACTCCCTCCCACATGCACACATTGAGCTCAATTATAATACCTTCATTGGATTATAATGTACAAAACCTAATAGTTCATTTTGGATTATGAGTTGAAAGGTAATGTTCAGTGCATTCTGTAATGCTTTGTTCTAAAGAACTCCTGTTAGAACTGAGGAAAAAAGAAAAATTGCATGTCCAAAATTCTATTTTCTAATAATCTTAAGTAACGCTAAATTGGGAAGCGCCATGTACTCTATAATTTGAGCTGTAATTTCTTGTGGAGGAAACATGAAACTTTATGTTTAGCATTGTTTTTCCACACCAACCAAGTCAATAGGTTAGTATTCTGGATGACTGAAGCAAAAAATACAGTATTTGCATATCCACAAGTAATGTCACTGGCAGTAGTGCAAATCTTTATCTGACGTTTTGACCGGAGGATGTGAAGTATCATGTGATTTCCCTCCCAGTAATACATTTCAGCAATAGCAAGAAAATTTAGGTGAGAAATTGAAAGAAAGAGAAGTTTGCATGTGAGAATACAACAGGAGAAGTGACTAGCAAGTGGTCATATAGGCTGGGTTTCTGTCTTCTCATATACTTTAAGTACAATGAGAAAGTAAATTTGCTTGAAATTTCTTATTGATTGCAAATGATTTTCAGGACTTGTGATGTGGCAGCTCTTCTGCCTATTATCCCTTTAGAAATACAAAAGAGGAAGCTGAAATTGGACTCTCTAGAATTGGGAGAACCCAGCACATAGGAAAATTTTTAGAGGTCTGGGTGTTCCCACCAAGCTTGAACTTCCCATAAGTTCTTACTGTCTTTTAAGATTGTGCTGTGTTATTGTTCCTAAAGTAGGACTACCATACAGTTAGCCTTTATAACTGCCCATACAGTTGTTTAACTAGAAAAAACATTGTGTTCCTTACTCCTGTCTTAGAATCAGAATAATTTATTAGTTTATTCTACTGCTCTTGGTTTGCAGCAAGATGGTTCGTAGCATCTCTTGATGATCTGTAGAGCTTGAACATCTAGGATAAAAAAGGAAAATCCCCATTTTCTTCCTTCTGAATTGTGACTTTTAGACTTTACATACTGTCTGCATACAATATCTGGAGCAATGTGTCTAACCCTTCCTAGGCCCATTAACATGAATAACATATTTTTGTAAGGGTCATACAGTTTGAGTGAGTGTTTGCTGTAATAAGTAGGCTGTTGAGATGCTATAGTAATATTCAAAATGGCAAAAACTCCAGTAATTTAACAGTAATTTTGAGAAGCAATATGATTTATTTATTGCTAAAGACTGTAACTTATGAAAATGAGCCTTCATGCACTTTAAAATGTTAATCTTAAGCCCCTGGGAAACTGGAGACAATTTTAAAACAAGTTTCCTCATTAATTTTCAATTTATAATGAGTATTATGTAGGCATATTTTAAACCCCTTGGGAATAGTTTGTCATATATTAGTCTCTTTGTAACATAATATTTCATTTAGGTAAAGTAATGAGTAAGAAGACATTTTAGAGAGAGAGATATACACACATACCTTATAATCTAAATACACATATCTTAGTAATTATATTTTTATGACCATATGTGTGTAGGAAAGATAAACAGAGGTAACAGAGCAATTATCATACAAACCAATGAAACCTCAGAAATTAAAACTGGAAGGCAATGTTCTTTCTGTAGTCTTACTAGTCATATAGTCACTTGCTGTCATTCCGTGTTGATTAGGCAATATGAATTATTTATTGAAGAAACCCAGCAACAAAATTCATAGTTTACCTGCTTTTCACAAAGGACATGAAGGATTGGAGCTCTGTTTTGTTATAAAATTGTAAAGGATGGTCTTAGCAGACATAGTTATTGATTTGGTATTCTTCTTATTGTCTGAATGTAAAAAATGGCATTGAATGTATAGAAAGTACTCTATGTTTCACTTTGAAAGCTTTGATTTCTCTTTGTTACCATGCAGAAATGTTAGGACTATACTTGGTATTGCATGACCATGCTGAGCCCGTTTTACTTTTGTTTTGAGTTTTTATTTCCTGTATAGAAAATACATTCTGTTCTGCTTGTACTGAATTACCAGACCTAAATATATGCCTATACACACACACACACACATATATATGTATTGCAGTCTTTGCATATGTAAACTGCTGCCTCTGTATTCCCATCTCTGAAAGAAACCTGTAGGACTAAACTCTTGCACTTGGGGTTTTTTTTGGGGGGGGAAATTGATTTCTAATAAGATTTCCATGACTTTGTGAAAACATAGAACAGCAACAGGAGGTGCCTAGGAAAAAAAGACATATCCAGAGAACAAGTGTGAAGTGATGTCTCCCTAGAATGCTTTCCCAGCCTGTGTTACAGCACAGCTTGTAAAGTAAGACGAGAGTGAAAATGAAAACGCATTTGTTAAAAAGTTAGGGGACAAGTTTTATTTCCAGTACTTTTCATGCAGACATTAAAAGTGTGCATATAATGTGCACGGTTCTGGGCTGTTGTGGTTAACTGGCTTCTGTTGTTCTTATAATTTTGGGGAGTAAGTAAGCATGCATAAAATGATGTTCTAAGGTGAATCCATGCACGTGTTTTTCAAACTGGAGACCTCTATCATGCTGACTTAATTCGTATTTGGAAAGTTTAAGCAGATTCAGATTAGTTTTCCTGAGGTTTAAATTTACTGTTATCTCAGCTATTTTTTTTTTTGGCAGTAGAAAATACAGCTTTACTGGGAGGCATAGGCCATAAAACTAGAGTTGTGCAACGAAAAATGCTTTCAAATTTCTTTACTTTGTTGCTTTTAACATATTCACATGATATTTTCTTTTGCAAGAGTCAATTTTGTTTCATTGGGTTATCAAGCAGCATCAAAACCAAGTTTTAAAGAACTTTAAAAGTCAAAAGGAAAACTGAAAGGAGAAAAACCCTGATATCTTTCAGTATCTCTGATCCTGCTTTATGTATAGAGGTGCGTGGTCAAGGTTAAAGGAGTTTACAGTACTGAATTCCCTGTTTTCTTATTGTATTTCTGCTTTTTGGTGTTAAAGTGATGCGAGCTGTGCCACTTAATCCTCCACTGGAAGGTGCTAAATTGATCTTTTGTTGTAATTAGGATTGTATTAGAGCATGTCCAGGAAAAGAAAGAACATACTCCTAGGTGCTGAAGCTGAGCCATTTGCACTCACTGGTGAAGCTGAAAGATACCAGTTGAAACAGACTTCTTGCTGTGCCAGCTACTGTTATGTCCGCAACAGCAAAGGCAGGACTTCCCATCAGGTTGATGATCAGTGCCAAATGTATTTTCTGGATTTATTGAAAACTGTATTTGGGAAACAAAAAGTGGTGTTATCACCTGCAGTCTGGGAGCTCTGGGCTTCCCCTGGTACCTTGTCAGATAACATTCTTCAAAGATCAGGACAGAAAGCAGCTGAGATGGGACCTGGTCAAGGTATCAGTGATGTTAAAACAATCTTACAGACTATTTAAATCTAAATGAATTAGCACTTTCCAAAGAAAACTGTGCTCAAGGCACAGACAAAATCTGTTTTTTCATGGTAGTATTAATGGGTTCGTATTGCATGAAATGAACCCTTATTTTTTTTTTCTACTCAAGATATATAATATGTATTTTCATATGTATGTTTTATTTAGGAAGTGTGCAGAGTTTTGGTCTCCTGTCTCTACTGTTCCCTTATTTCCCTCCAGTTTCAGGCTTTGGTTTGTAGTTTTGCTTGGGTGGTTGTTTTTCTCCCCAAAGGGGTAGTATTTGGGGCCATGTTGAGTTATGTGGCATCAACAGAAGTGGAAAAAATTATAGGCACCTCCACAGTAGCCCTTTTAACCCAAACTTCTCTGGCCACCAATTGCCTTGGGAACTTCAACACACGTCTTTTAAATCTGGCTGCTCCTTCAGCCCAGTTGGTCCTTCTACAGCTATTTCATTCCCTCCAGGTCTACTTACAGGCTGCAACTATTCCCTTTGGATGTTGGAGGTGATGGTAGTGAGGCTCAGAGCACTGTCCTTGGTTTGGGGCTGCTTTCATGGGCGTGGGGTACATTATACTGAGAAGAGAGATGAGAATTTAGTTTTTGATGTGCAGCTGGGAAATAGCAGCCAGAGGGAAGAAGTTTGTTGGAAGACGTGGTCCAGTTTTCTTTACAAAACAGTGGCCAATTACCAATGATTCAAAGACAGACAAAGAGAAAACTCTTTTTTTAGTGTTTTAGTCACACATTTTTCTTCTTGTACAGAAAATACCCAAACAGATCATCCTTGACTCCTCCAGCAATGTTCAAAAGAAATCATTGTTTTAGCTTACATAGACATAAAAAAGCAAGTATAGACGTAAAAGACAAGTGTTGGCTAGATGAATGGGGCTAGGTTTTATGGGATATTCTTTTTTTCCCTTTATAGGGCAAGTCCTGCTTGTCACTCTGTTGTTAGATTTTGCAGATAGGAGATCAGCTTTAGCAGATGACAGATGAAAATCTAACAACACTGGAGATGTTCAAGGCAAACATGAAAATTAACAACTGTGAAGGTTACAGGCCCTATTTTTACTTAAAATCAGAGAGTTAACCTGTATTCCTGAATTTGTACTGTAGATCACAGAAGCATAAATAAATTTACTTTTAGAGGTCAGGTTATCCTAAAGAAAGAACAACTAAAATAATATATATGTGTGAAAAATATATACTATGTGTATATATGTGTATCATAGGATCATAGAATGGTTTGGGTTGGAAAGGACCTTAAAACTTATCCAGTTCCAACCCCCTGCCACAGGCAGGGACACCTTCCACTAGAGCAGGTTGCTCCAAGCCCCTGTGTCCAACCTGGCCTTGAACACTGCCAGGGATGGGGCAGCCACAGCTTCTCTGGGCACCCTGTGCCGGCCCCTCAGGACCCTCCCAGGGAAGAGCTTCTGCCCAAGGGCTTATCTCAATCTCCCCTCTGGCAGGTTCAAGCCATTACCCTTGTCCTGTCCCTACAGGCCCTTGTCAGGATTCCCTCTCCAGTTTTCTTGCCAGCACCTTTATGCACTGGAAGCTGCTCTAAGGTCCCCCTGGACCTTCTGCAGGCTAAAGGGTGCACTCAATCCCACTGTCTGTGTCACTGGCAAAGATGTTAAACAGCACATATTCGTTATCTCAAAGCTGATTGTCCTTTTTATATGATAATTTTGCCCTTAGGTGTTTATTCAGCTTACCCTTTGCATATTTGTATAACCACCAAGACTCAAAGCATAGACACTTTTGTCTGCTGCAAGGTCTAGGGATAACAGTGGCTATGTTTCTATCTGGAATGTTACGGCTTCTGTAACTCTTTAAGCAGGTAAGGTGAAAAATGTGGAATATCTGAAAAACGATGGGCCATAAATGATAGAGGGACATTAATAATTAAATGCATTACAAGCTAAAAAAAAATAAAATAATTCAGTACAGCAATTCTTAATGATATCTTCCATGGACCATTAAAGTCGATGAATTTCAAGTTCAGCCATTTGTGCTAAACAAGGTTAAAATGGCAAAAAGACTATATTTTAATGTGCTATAAAGGAATTAAAAGCAGCCAACAGTCCATAAAGATATCATCCTTCAGTTCTGAATGTAATGCCCATTACCATGGAAAGATTTAGTCAATCATAGAGCAATAACTAACTCTGTAGGGCTGCTGTAATTGCTGATGTAATTGTATAACTGAGATTTACCCAGATTGAATTCCACTGTTGCCTGTTCCTTTTGTAAGAGATGAAGTTTCTTCACTCTTTAAAGAGGTACTGTATTTTATAATATTATATTTTCTTCAGTCATTTAATATACAGCTAAATTGTCTAATTAGTGGTGATATGGTGTCCAGTTTTTAGTTTATGAAAAGGAAAATGCCACATTCATTTCCCTTGCTTATCCACATACACCCAAATAATTGACAATAAAAAGTGATTACTTTTATATGTTTCATTCTAGTATCGCAATTAACCCCTTGACTGTCAGGATTTTGCTGATGTGTGGTATCTTTACTGTGTTGCACTGTTTCAACATTCTCAGCATACTAATGTATTTATCTGTCCTCCCAATAGTAATTTAATCAGGTAAAGCCCATCAGCAGCAATATAGCTGAGGTATTTGCTTACCTCTATGTTGCAAGAGAATGCGGGGTTTTTTGTTGTAGTAAATGTTTGTAGAATTGGATTTTAAGCCTTAGACTTAGATGAGTTACCATTTCCTGAGTGGGTTGATTGTGTTATCAAAGATCTACCATTTGGTGTCACAGCTATTCCATCCTTCAATGGTGAAAAAGATGACTGCAGTGCCATATGGAGAGGTTGCACAAACGTGTTTGCTTCCTTCAGGTCAAGGGTACCTGCTAAGTGCCTGCAGCTGAAAAACTATGTGCAGGGCAATGGGCTTCTGTGTCTGAAAGCCCAGAAAGGCTAAAAGCATTGCAGTAGTGGAGTGAATATTAGTGGAACTAGGTGACCCACTGCCCTTCCCCTTCCTCCCCTCAGATCCCATCTTCTTCTCTTTTTCTTCGTGCAGGATGCTATAGGTGTCTTTAGAAAGAGGAATGCTTTTCAATTCCAGTGCTTTCTGATTGTCTATCATCAGAAACCGGCATATTAGACAAGCAGAAAAGAAAGGAGTTTGCTTGCAAGTTTGTTAGGAGCAACAGCAAGTGGGGAGGAGGCAGTCTGAAAAAGTGAGAAAAGCTGCTTTTGTGATTTAGTTTTTATTTTTTTTTTATATTATTTCACTATGCTTGCTTGGCATCTCATTCTGAGCAGCAGCAGAAGCACTGCAGCTGTCAGGCTTAGGAGGCAGCTATGGCATTGATATTCTGGCTTTCTTGTTTCAGCAGTTATCTTCGCAACTATAAGTGACAGAACCTCTTTTTAATATCATTTAAAATAAAAGCTAGAATTCTGTAGACATTGATGGGAATCATGTGGGAAGTATTGCTTCTAACCATGAAATATGGCTTTGTTAAGCTTAGGATAAGAAATGGGTGAGATACTTCAAACAGAAAAAGAAATAAGGTTTATTTCCTTTGTATCTATTAATGACTGTGATTTGATAAACATATGGTAAGTTTTGAAATGGCAGCTCTTGTGAGGGAACTGGGGTTGTTTAGTGTGAAGAAGAGAAGGCTCAGGGGGGGACCTGATCGCTCTCTACAACTGCCTGACAGGAGGATGGAGCCAGGAGGGGCTGGTCTCTGCTCCCAAGGAACAAGGGATGGGACAAGAGGAAACGGCCTCAAGCTGCCCCAGGGCAGGTTTAGCTGGAGCTGAGGAACAATTCCTTGCCCAGAGGGTGCTCAGGCATCGGAACAGGCTGCCCAGGGCAGGGCTGGAGTCACCATCCCTGCAAGTGTGCACACACTGTGTAGACGAGGCCCTCAGTGACATGACGTGGGTTAGTGGTGGCCTTGGCAGTGCTGGGGTAATGATTGGACTGGATGAGCTTATAGGTCTTTTCCAACCCGGTTGATTGTATGCTTCGATGAAGATTCACATCAAGAGTACAACCTGACCTTGAAGGTTTCCAGCGATGGGGCATCTACCACCTCTGTGGGCAACCTGATGCAGTGTTTCACCACCCTCATCATAAAAAGTTTCTTGCTTATATCTAGTCTGAAGATAAAAATCATGTAGGGTAAAAAGGAAAATGTCATATCTTGATGTTAGAACCTGTGGATGGTAAGTAGGGTGTACAGCACGTGTATATTCTTGTGGCATGATGACAATTGGAGCTGTGCCTTAAAACATTTGAGAAAGGGTATGTAGCAATGTTTGCTGTATCAAAAGGAGAAAGGCAGGAGTAAGAATTTTTCCAACCGATACTAAGTTGAGAGATGATGACCGTAAGGACATTTTAAAGGTGAGAAGAACAAAGAAGAAAAAGACAAACTACACATTTTAGAATCATGCATAAAAAGAAGGACTTGGTAAAAGTAGTTATCATTTATTAGTCAAGCACAAAAATGATGAATGAAACAAATGTTTATTACATGCAGAATATATGCTTATGTCTTTGGAGTAAGAAATGCGGAAGAATAAATTACAAATAAATGGAATCTAAACCAGATTTTTTTCGTAATGTGAAAATAAATCTACAGTTGAGTGCATCTTCCTAAATCTTAGAGCAGAAGGAGAGTGGGAACAGAAGAACATGATTAATCTTTAACAGTAAACTTTTTCTTGTCACTCTGAATCAAAGGCAACCATGCGTCAGATGTTGAGTTTGAACTGCATAAATGATACAAATGCATGATTTGATGAAGTTAGGGAAAATTGCTGATATCTGGTCACACACAAAGTCTCTCGTCACTCCCCCCTGACATTAACTGGTTAATCATTCCCCTGATTCTCTTAGCTAACTGTTGAAAAATACTGTTGTTTTTTAAATGACTTGATTTTAAAACAAAAGAGGAAGGGAGGGGGTATTTTGCAATTACCTGGCTTTGAAAGGAGGGTGGATCCCCTGGACTAGCGTAATGTATTGCTGTAATTATACTGAGGATTTTGCCTTTGAGGAACAAACTTAGTGCAGCTGTAACTTCCTTCCCGAAAGCTGTAGCATCAATTGACAGTCACCTAATTAGCAAAGGTTCAATTATTATTAGTGTTCCAAAATGAAGCCCAGGAGGAGCCACTGCAGAAATGTGGATTCATCCAGGCAGTATCAAAGAAATGCCAGGGCTTCAATCTATATTGAAGTGCTTTAGGAATGGATCAGTTTTGCATGTGAATGTCTCCTTGATCCCCTCTAGATGAGTGGATTTTGCAGTGTCTTCCCTCCTTAAAAACAAACAAAAAAATAATGTGAGAGAGTCAGCAAGCAAGGACTTGAAACCATGGTCGTATCTGTAATCCCTACATGAGGTGAGCTATGTGTTTGTGGGGTCACGCTGTCCTCTGTGCAATAGCTCCAGGCCATACTATCAGACCAGATGACATGAAATGATGACACCTCTGGGTGTTATAATTCCTCAGCCCTGGAGCACTGCATCCAGATTTGGAGTCCTCACTGCGGGAAAGGCATGGACCTGTTTGAGCAAGTCCAGAGGAGGGCCATGAAATGATGCGAGGGCTGGAGCAGCTCTGCTCTGGAGCCAGGCTGAGAGAGCTGGGCTGGGGCAGCTGGAGAAGAGAAGGCTCCTGAAGGGGACACCTTAGAGCAGCTCCAGTGCCTAAAGGGGCTCCAGGAGACCTGGAGAGGGGCTTTGGACAAGGGATGTAGGGACAGGACAAGGGGAATGGCTTGAACCTGCCAGAGGGGAGATTGAGAGGAGCCCTTGGGCAGAAGCTCTTCCCTGTGAGGGTGCTGAGGCGCTGGCACAGGGTGCCCAGAGAAGCTGTGGCTGCCCCATCCCTGGCAGTGTTCAAGGGCAGGTGGGACCCAGGGGCTTGGAGCAACCCGCTCTAGTGGAAGGTGTCCCTGCCCGTGGCAGGTGTTGGGACTGGCTGAGCTTTAAGGTCCCTTCAACCCAAACTGTTCTGTGATACTTTGATTCTATGAATGGCAGCAGGAGCTAAAGCTCTCTGAGGCAGAAATGTGCCTTTCTAAAATAGTACCTGAAACCTGTTGATTTTAGTTTGGCTTCTTTACATCCAGCAAGACACACTGAATGTTTAGCTTCTGTCTGTATCTCACACCACAACATATTAAGGCTTATTAAGAAAAGCTGCATTATATTTTTTTTATGCAATAAAGGCTTGTTTTTTTGGGAAAAAAACCTTATTGATGTCTCTCATAATGACCTCTGTCTCCCTGGGAGTCAAGAGAAATGTGAGGAAAAAAGGACAAAGGCACCCACCAACAAAACCCTTCCCTCAGTCTGTGCAACAAAAATGAAATATAATTATATGTGTGAATGGAAAGAAAATTGCAGTTCATACTGCATGTAAAGGGCTGAAGCCCATCTATGGTGCTAAAGTAAATTAATTCCAGCCTCGTCTCCTTTTTTGCTTTCTGAATTACTGAGTACTTCAGAGAATCAGTGCCGAAAGCTGTGTCGGCCCAATAAAGTACTTTTTGTGTATTTCAAAGGCAGTACTAAATATTACTGCCTGTTTCTTGTCTGCAAATTCATGGAGATATATTTAGAAATACTGTTTTGCCCAAGAGGTTAACTGAATGCTGTGAGAATCTATTTTCTTGCTGAAGTTTCCAGCAATTTGTTTTGTAAGAAGAAAATGTGCTGCAGCACATATTCTTCCTTTTCTGTCTGTCTCAGTGTGGAGAGAAATTGAAGTCAGGATAGAACCTCTGGCTTGCTATAAGGTGCATTTTGGAAGAAACACTTAATACTGTGGATACCCCATGAAGTGGAAGGCAAGTTTAATGTACTACAGTAAAGAGCTTGGCTGTGGTATGCATCTTTTCTTTGTCTTAAATTGCTTTTATAGGGACTTCATTATTACCTTAATAGCTTATTGCGTGTAAGAAAATTGGCTTAATGAATATCTGGTAGGGATCTGCCCTTTGTTTTTGGTGTAGCTTGAAGCACATGCCACAGTACAAACAGCAATTAAAGAATCTCTGCTACGATTGTCTGTATTCAGGAGCATTTATTCACATTTTTCCTCTTGGTAGAGTTGCAACAGTCTATTGCTACTTTTGTGATAGATGCTATCATTTCACTAAACAACAGCAGTAATGGGGTGTAAAAAAAACCCAAAAAGCTATTTAAGTGTCTGTAGATGTGTATAATGTGTCCTCTTAAAGTTTCATGCAAATTTCTCGACTAAATAAAGCCACAACAAGGACTGTGAGAAAGAGCTGTAGCTGTAACACTTATGCACTGGAGCACATTTCTTTTTGCTTGTGAGATAATAGACCATAGGTAAATAATGTCTGTATTTTAATGGGTGGAAATGAAGGAAAAGCAGCAAACCGTGTCTCTTATGTGGAAGATAAATCTCTTCTTCCAAATTCTGTAATTTGAAGGTCTTCCTGCTGCACCCTATGACTATGGTGCTTGAAGAGGAAAGGGAGCACCATGGATTGAGTAGAAGTGCATGAAAGACAGGACCCTCTCCTGTAATCAGTAATTATGGGGATTCTGATTTTGTGCTGGTATTAGCTTTTAATTTGCTTTCACCATGTGCTTACTGGCAGCATAGACTGGCAAAGCCCAGTGTGCCTGGCCAAGCAGGTGCGGTATCTCTTGAAGTCCTTGGGGTGCTACCAGCCAAGTGCAATGTTGGGAAGGGGATGGGTTACAATGTCCAACATGCATTGTGACCCGATGTCTTCTTATAGGTGGTTATTGCCAGCTGTCTGTAGAACATGGGTTACAATGTCCAACATGCATTGTGACCTGATGTCTTCTTATAGGTGGTTATTGCCAGCTCTCTGTAGAATAAGAAGCTGTCATGTCCCTGCAACGCTGAGAGATAATGGTTGGTGACATTTGTGTAGAACTTGCCGAACCTAACCTGGAAGAGAAAGTTGGAGAGGGACTTCTGATAAGGGCCTATATGGACAGGACAAGGGGGAATAGCTTTAAATTGAAACAGGGAAGAGAGAGATGAAATCTTAAGGAGAAGCTCTTCCCTGGGAGGGTGCTGAGGCGCTGGCACAGGGTGCCCAGAGAAGCTGTGGCTGCCCCATCCCTGGCAGTGTTCAAGGCCAGGTTGGACACAGGGGCTTGGAGCAACTTGGTCTAGTGGAAGGTGTCCCTGCCCATGGCAGGGGCTGGAACTGGAGGAGCTTTAAGGGCCAATGATGATTCTGTAACTTGAAGCAGCAATGATTGAACTTCCTGCTTACACTGGTTTTTGTTCTGTTTCATGACTTTGCGAAAGTCATGTCTCATCCTCAGTTTCCTACCCATGAAAATAAATAACAGTTTTGCTTATTAGTTGGAGATTTCTTTTCCTTGCAAACAATAAGCCTTTGCTTTCTGCACTCTATGGAAATATTTCCAGTTCCCTTCAAAACTGTAAGAATGGGGTCATATGTGGTGGCATTGTCATGGCTGAGTAAAGAAAGTTAAAATCTCTTTGAGAGATGGGAAGAAATGAGGCATTTTCTCTGTCATACATTAAAGAAAACCCATTAATGTCAAAATCTGAAGCTGTAGTATTAGCATAGTGTCTGCAGTGTGATGGCTGTGGCTTCTATGCTTGGGAAGCTGCCTCCAGGAATGAAAAATGATGGTCTGTTAGTATAAAGGGATGCGGATGGTGTATTGGTTTCCTTCAGCTGATGCCCTCTATACTGTGATATTTTCTTTTAGACAGACTTCTCTCCTAGGTCATGATTATTGTTGTTGTCTGAAATGGCATGATGCTTGCTGAATCAGCTCACAGAATGATAGATCTGACTGTAACGTTTCTGCTCTTTAGCACAGAGCTGTACATGGAAAAAAACCCAGCGTTTGTTTGGATGGGAATTAGAATTCAGAAGCATATGCCCCCCTCCAAAAGAAGTATGTTTGTATATAGGATGTGTGAAGGGGAAAGTAAAAGCAGGATGATAATTAGTGTTATTTTATACGTTAGCATTTAAGTTAGTACCTATATTTAGCACACTTATTCTGGTAACTAATAAAGTTTCCATATATTTATCGGTGAATGAGGTGGGGTTTTTTTCTGCCTTTTAACTAGAGCTTGGGGGAAGATTGGAAAAGAAATAAAAAATCACACCCAAATGTTGAATTATTTGGAGATATAAAAAGGCAAAACCAGCCACTGTTAACTGTCTGGTTCACATGCATATTTCCCCTTCTTTTTATTAACAAGATAATTTCAGTATTCTCTTGTCTTTGTTTTTTTCCGCACACGAGGCAGCAAAAAACAAACTGTCAAGTTTTTCTTCTTCCATCTGTTTTTCAGTACCTCTCAGCCAGCTTTTTTACACCTCCAGGTGTATTTATTTCAGTATCTTCACCACCTTTATCTTTTATAAAGCAAGGTGCTCATTAGTGAAAATTGGAGGGTGAACATAGCTGTGCAGTGGAAATGAGCTGTTGTTGCTGCAGACAACTATACAAGGGAAACTGAGGCAAAGGTTTCATGTGAATTTGTTTAAATAACACAAAAGACATTAATTGGGACGTATGCCCATGAAGTTATTTAAAAACTCCAGCAGGTGGAAGCAGATAAGTAAATAAGGATTAGATATATTGAAATTACTTAGTGGATCACAGAATCATAGAGTGGTCTGAGTTGGCAGGGACATTAAAGCTCAGCCAGTTCCAACCCCCTGCCACAGGCAGGGACACCTTTCACTAGACCAGCTTGCTCAAAGCCTCATCCAATCTGGTCTTGGTCTTGCTATTGTTCAGGACACCAGGTTTTTGGTAGAAGACATGGATACTACCTGCCATCAATATCACTTCATTTACCATTCAAATTTGCAGTTGTAATTTGATCACACATTTATGGTGTTTTCATTCCCTATCACACTGTGTGTGTTCATGTCTCTTGTCTTTCAGATTTTAAGTGCTTAAGGATAAAACTATGTTGTTACCCTTTTCAATGTGGGCATTTAATGTTCAGTAAATATGAATCCACTGGGAGACAGTTCTGTATTTTAGGGGGTATGACTTGTCCATCCCAGATTTTCATGTTCTATACCCAGAGTTCCTTATTCCTAAGATTTGTATTGCTAGATAGGTACTGCTAGACACCAAAGCGTAAATGTAACCGTGAGTTGTGGTACCATAATAAATATGTTTTCTGAGAGATCCCTATGTCCCTTTTGCAATCAGTAGGAGCAAAAGCTGGAATGTGGTTAGTGCACAGTGGGAGGAATGTCAAATTGTTAACAGCATCTTGCACCCAGGAGCAGCAAAACAGGTGATTCGTGGCTAAACTAAAATGGGAGAGAAAGAAGGAAATGCCAATGTAAGTTGAATTTTCAGACAGGGAGAGTCAAAGCCCTAGACCATGAAATGAAGTATTGGTTGGAAAATCTGACAGCATTTAAATCCTTCTTCTGCATTATATTTTCCTACTCTATTTCCATCCACAATCAAAAATTCAATCTTGTAGGGTCTTTTGTTTATTTGGTTGGGAAATTCAAGGGTTTAGTTTCTAATATTCTTCTAAATGAGGATCTCAGTTCTTTTACAATGCTTTTGGTCCTGGTGTAAACATCATTATTCAGCTTAAGAACATTATATTTCTATTCATTTTTGAAGTTGTTTTTTTTTTTTTTTATCTCTTTCTTACATTTTTTTCTCATTCTCTCTGTGTTCTTGATAAACAAGAGGTTTGGTCTCTGCACATGCAAACACTTGCTGGCTGGGTGAAAAGGGGTTCCTAGAGTAAGTAAAGTCAGGGAGAAGGGAAGGGTGGATATATAAGAGAAATGTATATGGTTAGTTAGATGGCTAACTTAAAAAAAGGGAAATAAAGAAGGAGAATAAAAGGAAGGGGAATAGGTGAGAATGTCACGCACATTCTTTGTGAATCTTAAGTTCTGACAGCTTTTTTGTTTCAAGTATAGGAAAAAATAATATCAATACACAGACTATTGCCCAGAACTAAGCTTGTTAGCAAGCAGAGAGCAAGGATATTGTTGGGTCCTGCTTTTACATAGTAAGATTGTATAAATCTATGTATAAGGTACCAGAAAGCAGCGTTGAGAACTGAACAGATGAAAACAACCCTAAAACCAGTAGTACCTCAGGTAACATAGGAGGAAAAAAGCTTCAAGACAGCACTGTATTACTAAGAAGAAATTCACATTTAACTTCTAAAAGAAATGTATTTTTGTGTGTGTTGGGAGTGTGCCTGCAGTGGAATTGAGGAGTCCATATTATCTTGTGCACAAGTTCAGTGGACGTCATTAAGATATTGTACAACTTATAATTATCAGATTGGTCACCATATATTAAGTCTATAATTAGGTCCCACTCTTTTACATGTTTCTGTATGTCTTACAACTGTGTTGTTTAATATACCATTAAATAGCATGTGAACTTAAAAATCACTTTACCCTTCACTGTTTCAGTAGTTAAGGATTTATGAACAGGTTGAAATTAATTTTTCCAAATTTAGGTTACTTTCACTTTGCTTGGCAATGAATAATAGTAAACTCGTGATAGCCTTTGCACAATGCATTTGCTTAACAACAACAGCAAAAAAAGATACTTTGCTGTCATTGCTATAGAATGCAGGGAAGCACAAGTATAGTTTCCCAAGATTTTAATGCGTTCTACCTTAGTGAAGTATCTTTCTTTCTCATCCTCCTTCAGAAGCACATAAATAAATTCCTAGCGAAAGACAGGCATAGATTTACAGCTGGTGAATCAAGGAAGGATCGTTTTGATCATCTGTTTTGACCTCTGCGTAACACAGAGCAAAGACTTCCCCTCATTAAATTCCTATTTATGTTGGGTTTGCATGGCAAGGTTATAGTAGTGCAGGGGCTACAGGGGTGGCTTCTGTGAGAAGCTACTTGAAGCTTCCCCATGTCCGATAGAGCTAATGCCAGCTGGCTCCAAGACAGACCTGCCTTTGGCATAATGTATTTTAGAAGGAGAAAAGTGATTCCCAGGAGCAACTTAAGCTAAAGAGAGGAGCAGGAGTATGTGAGAGAAACAACTCTGAGGATTTGGGTTTATTTCTCATTATCCTGCTCTGATTTGATTAGTAATAAATTAATTTCCCCGAGTGGAATCTGTTTTGCCCGGGATGGTAACTGGTGAGTGATCTCTCCCTGTCCTTATCTTGACCCATGAGCCTGTTTTCTCCCCTGTCCTGCTGAGGAGGAGAGTGTCAGAGCAGCTTCGGGGGGCACCATCCAGCCCAGCACAGTATACATAGTAGAGCATATCTTCCAGAAATAAACTCTTTCTTCATTTTTAAGTGGCCCATTATGAAGAATTGAGTATAACCATTAGCAGACTTTTCTATTTACTCTCTCTTCTTGTCCAAATGTGATAGTTTTAACATTCGCTAATTGTCTATTCTCATGTTTTTGCCTGCCAGTTAGCCTGCTTCCCTCTTCTGGGGCTGGGAATAGTGCATGCATCTAAGGAGCAAGTAGTTGGTAACTCTTGATGTCTACAGAAGATTTTGAAGCCTTTCTGGGGGACTCTGTAGATCAGGAGACAAACTGGAGGAGTTCCAGGCACTCCTTTTTATCTCACAGGTTGGAGAGCTGAGTAAACAAAATCTTTCTTTCATGATATTTTCCTTGTGTCTGTCGTTTTTAGGAGTGGAAAAAGGTATCATCTGTCAGAAGGTTCCTGTGTGACTGACAGATTTTGAACACTTTGCAATAACTAACCAGTGCTTGGCCAGCTTTCATCTGTTTTGGTTCAAGTTGCTTGGAGGCTGATTCCAAGCTCATTATCTGTTGTGTTTGACAAGGTGATGCTGTACTTGCACTTTGTCAAAAGTACTCTGTTTCCCAGTACTGCTGGTGGAGGTTGTTCTTAAGCTTCTCTGTGTTTGCATCTCCAGCCAGGCTGTTTTGAGAGTACTTGCAGGAGAGCAGTAAGTCACAATGGGAAATATATTGGCAAGAAGAGAGCAACAGAGTGGTTATGGAGTGCCTACAGCTTTGGCAGCGGGAAAGAACAGCACTAGTTATACCAAATGGAAAAAACAAAATGTTTGCTGATGTATCTGTTTGGTGTACAAATTCAAGTTTCTCTTGCTGGAGTGATTGATACAGGCATTGGTTTTATGTTTTATCATAGTGGGTCTCTGTGCAAGAACTACTGATGCAGGCAAGTCACTGAGCTATCACCTACCTGGCAGAAGTCAGGGGAATCTAAACAACGTGAAGGGCCATTACAGGTTTATGCACTGGGAAGATTGTATAGATGGGAGAGAGAAAAACAGAGCAACTTTGTCAAATTGCAGCTTAAAAGATAACACAGCAGAATCCCAAAACAGCAGAGGACTTTTCTGTATCCTTTGTAGAGTCTGCTTGGAGGCCAAGACTGGCCAAGAGCAGAGAGAAATACATCACTGTTATGGGGCTGTTGAGGAGTTACTTCCTTTGGTTTTCTAAAGTGGAAGTTGACAGCCTTGACCTTTTCCAAGAGCATCAGCAGAACCTAATTGCCTACTGAGGCTTGTCTTGCTTTGTTTTGTGATTTGTTGTTTCTTTAAAAAATGACAGTTTTACACAATCTGGTTGCTATTTTTATGGAACAAACCAACCATGAAATACATTAATGCTCCATGGATCAATAATGAGGGATTTCAAGCCTAAAAAGACAACTGTGGTTTTCTTTCAAGTTCTTGAATGGTATGCAAAGGTAAATTGACATGTTCTCTGACAGTCTTCATCATGGCGACTGGTTAGACATCACCCACATGTAAAAGTTTTATAAGGAGCTCGATGCAGATGATGTGAAATCACAGTTGTTCAGTGATTTTGTGATTCAAAAGAGAGTAAGAAAATTTGTGATTTGCGGACAGTAGGTCATTACTTTTACTAATGGGTTTGCCTTTAGGTTGTTTTGTGGCTTATTTTCATTAGGAATATAGGAACAACAGCTTTGGATTAAACTAATGGTCTTTCAGTTCTTCTGTACTCATGCAACTAGCATTACCTACAGCTTTCGTTAAAAAAATGCATGTTTTTCTTCATATTCTAATCTATGGTTGTTAGAAATAGTCTGTGAAAAGGATGGTCACCTCAAGGTTGTGTTTCAGAACTTGAATGAGTGTTTATTTGTGATCTACAAGAATATTTCCTAAAATCTCATTGTTTTTTTCCGAGTGCTGTATAGCTGAAGGTTAAAAACTAACCAGGTGATGCCTTGATACCTGTATGCGCTCCTGTCTAAATTAAGCAGACAGCTGGATGGAAGAAACTGTAATTTTTTCTAATCTATTTGTCAATCTGCAAAAACATTTCAATTTAGAGCAGTGGCTTAGTAAAGGAACTGTCCCCACATCTCACAGAGATGAACATAAATGGACTGTGCGTTGCTGAAAGTCATTTGAAAGCAAACACAAAATTAAGAGCATGAGGAGAAGTTCAGAAAGGTGTTGGACAGATTTAATTTCTTTAAGGAAAAGATTCACAACTATTACTGTTAATATCCAATGGTAGAAATATTTTGTCATCCGGAAAAGGACACATTCAAAACTAAGCACAGACAAGCACAGAGCCTTGAAAGTTTAAATGGTTATTTGGTAGGGAATCAGGGCCCTTGGACTGTGTTTCCACCATAATTTACAGATTCATTTACTTAGATAAGGCACTTAATCTCACTGGGTCTCTTTCCCAATAGCATACCAGAAATAATAAACCCTAGCAGTCTAATTATGAGTGTCTTGTTAGGCTTAATTAATTTATAAAGGATGTTAATATCACCATATGAAAACTGGCATGTGGTGTAAAGTGTGTGTGTGTATAATTACACTTAATACACACATACACACACACACACATCCTGTTGTTAAAAGAGCACTGTTAGGGTTGGATGGCCAAGCAGTCAGAAGGAAATAAGAGTTTTACATATGGACACTCCCTTGTGACGACTCATTACAGTAAATATTTAATTACACTATCATATGCTGACATCCCAGCAGAAAGCCTGTCTCATTCACTTCATATCAGCTGCCAATTTCCACCTCTCTGGTACCACTCACTTTAGCCATCAGATTGTCCTTTTCTCCTTTCTGATCCTGTTTCCAGGTTCCTCCTCCTTCCCTGTCTTCCCAATGTCCTTGGGAAGTTACTGAAGAAATAGTTATGCCAATGGATTACTTCTTGATGTCTCAAGAGCAGTTCCTTGGCATTCATAGACCGATACTTGTGTGAAAACAGTGGCACTGTCTTCCTGATTACAGATAAGTTTCATGAACCAGTTTCTAACCTGACTTGCAGAAATCCAGGACTGGAGTTGAAAGAACGTTTTGCTCAGCTGGGATGTCAGTGGTGCAGTACAATTTCAGGTGTCTTAACTTGAATGTTGTCCTACGTGTGTTGAACAGCTACACATTGACATTGGATGAGATTGTAAATTGACCTATTCTGTGTAGGTCAAAGAATAATAAAACTCCCATTTGTTACATCAACTCCTATTAAATTTCAGATCTATGAACCAGGAATTTTGTGCCAACGCTCATTGCTGTTTAATAGTTACTTTTAAGAGAGAATAACTGTCTAGTACATGGCGGGAGGGTTGACATCCGTATTTCATGTTCCTAGGAATGACTCTTTTATGCTCAAGAAACTGATGAGTGAGGCAATTGTTTTCTAAAATTAGGGATGAGGAAATCCATGGAAAAATCACCGAAGGCAATAAAACAGAATTACAGGATATATTATTGCAGACTTTGCATTGCGCATTTCCCCAAGCTATATGGTTTCACTAACTCTTTGGAAATATTCTTTCTAAAGGCTGATTTTATTTTAAAGAACATTTGCAACCGAGGAGTGCAAATACAGCTAATCTATTACCTGCTGCAGTTAGCTAGAATATATATGTTTGCACTGTGTGATACTGTTGCAGTGGTGCTACCTTATGATGTTTAAATGTGAATTCATTGAGGATCACTGAATAAAGCCTGTTTCACTCAGCTGCGAGAAAGGGTTATGAAATTAGCAGAAGAGCCATCATTAATGCCTATTATTCTTCTACTTCAATAGATGAGAACCATGCTTATAGCTCTTCAGTGAATAGAGGTGTTTTTCCAGGGCAGAAATTACAACTTTCTTTTCTTTCTTATTTAAAACTATTCATTATTTTGCAACTAACAAGAAAAATACAGTAGGACAAAATTAGTATATCCCATAGATTCAAACTGCCCCGAGAGACAGAATGTTTAGAGAAGAAGAGAGTTCTTACATTAAATTGAAAATATTGTTAGTTTTACATCATGGGGGAGACCAGCTCCAACACTTTATCATTATTTTATTTCTTATTTAAACAGTAGCTTGTTCTTAAGGCACAGACTTCATTTTAACTCCCCAGTCAGGAGTACCTGGTACTGTATTGAAGTGGTAATAAAAGATTGAGAAGACCCAGAAGACTTATGGATTTATCTAAACAGAAGGATTCAGGAGTCTTTTCAGTCCTCAGCTTCACATGCTGTTAGTGGATCTGAGGATTGAAAATTGCTGTGCCTTAACTGTGGACTACCTTCAAGCACTTTCTGCTCTGGCTTCCTGTGACAGGGGAGATTTAGGTTGGTTAGAAGGAAGAAATTCTTTATGGTGGGAGTAGTGAGGCACTGGAACAGGTTGCCCAAAGAAGTGGTAAATGCTTAATCCCTGGCAGTGTTCAAGGCCAGGCTGGATGGAGTTTGATCAACCCGATATGGTGGAAGGTGTCCCTGCCCATGGCAGTGGGGGCAGAACTATATGGTCTATATGATCTTTTCCAACCCAAACCATTCTATGATTTTAGGACCATTGGAATGAATTTGCTCCTGTGTGCAGACCTGCAAGTGAAACCATTCTGCCTGCCCAAAGTATCGAGGATATGGCATCTACTGATGCTGTATAGTTAAAAGGATGTGGTCATACTGAGTCACAGTGGTGCTGTGCTGGTAATCTAAATTTATGTCTCTTGGTTTGGAACAGTTTCACCTTACTTCCTGCACTCTTCAATTGAATTGTATATGTTCAAGAAGAAAAACAAACACACTGATTTGGTAGCCTTAGGTTTCTGTTTCTTAAATTTATATGTACGGAAGTCCATAGTTAGACTTTTAGGACCCAGGACAAATTGTCATATAGATGAAATGGGTAGTAAAGCTGGGCTGCATTCTTCAGGCTTTAACCTTCACATGAAAAAGAACTGTAGAACTATTTCCTTAGAAAAATAATTTAAAGAAAACCCCAAAACAACAAAAGAGACAGCATTTAATGAGCTAGCTGATATGTCAGCTTATTGTTTGATTTTGCAGCCAGAGATAATAATGACTTCCAAGGCACTGTAGCCAAGAATATTGCTGCAAACTTTGCAATATTAATGAAAGCTGTAGAAGTATCTTTTGAATGATGTGAAAAGTGATTTATATGGTGCCTGCTGTCTTAAGTATTTAGAGTTGTCTACATGCATTGTGTGTTTTTCTGTGCAAATAACTCTAGGACTAAGATATCAAATAATTGCAAAGAAAAGTAAAAGGCCAAAACCATAATGATCATTTTAGAACTGACCTTTAAAAGGTATTTCTATACACTTTGTACTCAGATTGTTTTGAACAATCAAATGTCTATTTTAAATTTTAAATCTAGTATAAAAAAGGCAGTCCTTGTGTTAACACAGTGATAAACAGACACTAAAATGTAGTTATAAATATATAAATGCCTGAATTACCTGTAATATCTATATGCTGACAATTTAGGAGTAATTTGGAAGTAGTATTCTCCCAGGTACTGAATAATTGCAAAGTAATATTAATTCATTTCTTTGAATCAACTGAGTCTCTAACATTATAAAGTAATTTTAGGTGCTTGGGATGTAGTTTCAGTGGTGAAAGAAATTTGTCAGAACCACTGAGCTGGATGCTCATATGCTGCAAGGTTCACCAGGGACCATGTCTACTCTCGAATGTGCAGATGGTGAGGATTAGGCGTGAAAGGATGTAAAACTCATGGGCAGCTGGTGACAGTGAAGTTCATTATAAATCTATTGAATATTTTGAACTTCTAGGTGAGAGCGTGTAAAATATGCAGCAAGAAATGGCATTTTATTGATTGTTGTATGTATTATTTTAAAAGAAAAATCTTGCTTAAAAGCAACTATTTGATGAGCGTCTGCAGCACCGTAAAACTTGAATGTATTTGTTAAAGCTAAACCTATTGGATTCACCACTCCTTGAGTTTCCCGGATCTTGGAGATTGAGAATAATATAACTGTAAGTCATCATGCTGCCAAACTTGTTTAACTGCCTCCTACTCCACCAACAAACTTAGGCTCAAGACTTCAAATTACTTTATAGAAGATTGAGTATTAATAACTTAACTTCAGGTGGAAAACTGCAGGACAGAAAAGGGGTACAACTTGTACAGGATCATTCAAAGGCAAGTGGCAGAACTGGCAGTTCCTTTGGTTGCCCTCCTGCAAACATTGCATGAGGTAATTTGATGGAACTAATCCACTGCAGCAATGATTTACCAGTGGAGAACATCCCTTTTACTGGTCAACTCAATGTAACTGATTTGGCAAAGAGAGAAGGTGGAGCAGGTAGATGGAAGAGAAAGAAGAAACTAGGGCTAGTACACAGGGCTAGTTACTTGGAAACTGGAGAGAACACACAATGCAGAACACAGTTTCTTTGCTAAGTTAGCTTTGCCCCAGCAAAATGAACTTTTATTGCTCTAAGACTTTGGTTTTATGGGGTCTGATGTTTTTAGTGTCTCAGTGACACTGCTTGACAAAGAGTAAAGAATCCTATGAATGCAGTTACTAGTCATGAAGGGAAAGACCTTGGAAACATTTATATAAAAAAGAGAGATGTCCAGGTATTAGGTCAAATCATTCTTCTGGAGCAAGACCAGGAAATACTTAGGTGAAAACATGTTTTGTGTAGCTCTTGTTTTCTTGAGGAGACAGAAGGTTAGATTTGGAGTTTGTCCTAGCACAGAAACCCAAGCACATCATGGAAGAGCAGTGGAGATGATCACTGGCAGTATAAATGTTCTCCCCTCATATCTTGGAGAAACAGACTACTGCTATAGCCACGTGAGCAAACTCATCCAGGAATCACACATAGTCATGTTAGAGCGATTTTCAACAATGCTATCCACTGTCTTTGGCAAGAAAATGGGACAGAAAGGACACTTTACGTATGTTCATAAAGGTGTGCCTCTACAAGCCATTCTGGGTGAGACCCATTTCCCCTGAAATCATTCTCTCCTTAGGCTCACTCTTTGGGCCAAGAAGAAAATAAGTTTTCTTAAGGAGACAAATAGTCTCATTACTTCTTTTAGAGATACTTTGGAGAACCAAGTATAGTAAACTAAAAGTTTAGGTTTCCTCTTACTGATAGGAAGAGATCTTAGACAGCTATCTAGATATCTCATGACTGTGTTGGAGACGCCTGTCTAGTTAGAGAAGTCGCACTTTCTGTCAAGATGAGGGTATAAGATCAAGAAGAGGGTAGAAGATGCTGAGTTAGCAAGAGCTGTTTGAGAACTACCTCTTGTTGGATAGAAACATACCAAGGTGTGCCAGAACCTTTCTAGTCTACCCAGCTTTGGTTCTTTAATTTGTATTGCTTGTTTTGTTGTTTTCTTTTTCTTAAGAACACAAAATACTAAGCTAGAATATTGTACCTCTTTAAATAGAGGTGTGGATCAGACTCAAAAAGGTACTTAATGAAGACTCAAGTGCAACGTTTAACGAAGAAGTTTGGAAATCAGTCTCCCTCTTTGCTGTGTCCTTGTAGATCCCTTCCTCCAGCCCAGCTTTCCTGTCCAGCTGCTCACAGTGATTTTCTGTTGAATAAACTCCATGCACTTTTTATGTATTCTTAGGAAAGTGGAAGAGTATGTCAAAAGACCTGTTTTAGAAGTGTCACTGATGTCTCTTTTATCAGCACACTCCAGTTCAGATTGGCACTGTAGACCGGGACACTAATCCTAGTTGTTTACAAGTTTATATTATCTCTGTAACCATCTTTTTAAAGTAGAATTGTTAGGAAGTTTTGACAAAAGAAAACTTTTTTGTTTTCCTCCTTCTAACCACATGAGTTGGTCCAGGGGTGAAAACTGGAGCCATGTAAAGCTTTGTTAAACCATGAAAAAATATCCCTTTTAAAGCTTTTGAAAATAATACTAATACTTTGGCTAAAAAGACTTATTTTTTTTAAGCAATGCATTGGTCACTGAAGATGCCAAATTGACAGTCCTGCTAAGTAACAACTTCTGTTCGCGACTGAAAGCAGTAGATGCAATGGATTGTGATACTGATTTCCATACTTTGAGCTTTACAATTGTTCAGTACATGCTATTTAGGCACAAAAGAGTTCTTCAGACAGTGCTGATGCTATGAAATTTTTATTCTTTCCCTGTTTAGCTTGAAATGGCAAGTTAAAAATTGGTTCTCCTGACTAACTTTTCTTTATAGATGTATCTCTGCTGAGGGTTCATACTGTGATTCTCATACATTATCTAAAGATATTTGTTATTCTTCTTTCCCCAGCTTTATGTATTTTTATGTATAACTATTGACTTTAATGGAGCTGTTCCCAGTCTTCCCTGCATGTCTAGCATTTATTTTATTTTTGCTTTTGCTCAGACTTGTGAACTAAGAATAAAGTCACCAGTTTGTCCTTTGGAAATATCCACCATTCTTGCTGTTTATTAGAGGCATTATGGAAACTATGAGCTTAAATGGAGACTGCGTGAGGAGAATTAGAAGTTTTCTGGTACATAGAATGTGGGAAATGGTGTCTCTTACCCTGGGGATCAGTTTGATTGTTCTTATAGATACATATGGAGGGTGGTTCAATTATACTCCTTTCAGTATGCTGTTAAATATATATTGTTGTTGAAACTGTTTTGTTGTTGTTCTTTTGAGAACTCCAGGCTAAATTATGAACTTTGTATCTGTTCTCAAATTGTGAAAGAAAGCCAACAGAGAAAACAGTAGAAGACCAATTGCAGATCTTTCATTTTCAAAGTTTTACCTGTAAAATTCCTGTATTTAAGAACTATATAAAACCTCAGACTGTACATTGAAAACAGGAAGATATCTCACTTATTTCTTAGGCACTGCACGTGCTTTGTGACAAGGATAGAGGTTTGTATTTTGTTAGTTGATCTGTATTAGAAGCTTTGCAGTCCTAGAGCCCATTCTTCATGAGGTCAGCAGCAAAACACCAGAAATGAACTTGCTGGCAGCACGACAGTGTGGTACCACACAGACGTATCGCAGCTGCTGTTTTAATTGAATGAGAACTTTAATGAGCAAAGTGAGGTTAATGTACAGTCCCAGCATTCCAGCCAATTAGATTGACAGTGTTTCATTTTACTGTCAAGAGTTATCAAAATATGTCTTTTCTTCCCCATGATGTTCCCTTATTATACGTTCTGCAGTAATAGGGGAATGTAATTGATATGCAGTCATATTGTTCCTGACAGAGAGACTTTAGAAGCTTTTAGATTGGATGTAAAAGAGGAAACTTTGTCTTCTCAGAGTCTGCTTAGCCCATCTATTTGCATTAAGCGTCTAACAGTTACACTGAACAAAAATGACGTCTTTAAGAAGGCTAAGTGCTGCTTAACTTTTTGTTGTCATTCTTGGGAGATCTGAAGTTGAGTTTTTGGGGTTTTCTTTATAGTTACTGTACCATGCTGTCATAGCATTTTATGAAAACTAAAACAGCACCTGTAATCGACTTTCTGTTCTTCCTTTTGCACCATGGAGATAGGAGTTTGTGTCTCAGCATATAGAGTGAAGGCAACACACTGATAAAAATGCCTATACATGGATTTGTGAAAGAAGGAATTACAAGACAAAAAACAGCCTCTTACATTTCTTGGGACCAGACTCCCGCTACTGCAGACATGTGAATCCATGAAGAGTCTTGTTCAAATTAAGGGTTATTTTTGCCCTAACGCTTCCTGAAGGGCAGTTTCAGAACCCCAGTCTTGTTATTGTCAGAAGCACTATATTTTTAATAGTATTTATTCATAGCCAATTTATACCTGATTAATTTTCTGCCAACATTGTCCTTCATCTTAAATATTATTCCTTAGAGTTATCTTCCAACAGAGCAATCCTACAATGTCCCCTCACAGCCTTTCTTTTGTTAAAACTAAACAATTCCAGCTTTTTTAGCTTTTTTTTTAGTACTTTTTTAAGTACTTTTTCTTCTGCTTACTTATTTAAGTTCCTCGGTCTTGAACATAAATGGCAAGAAGTGCACAGTGTTCCACTCAACACTTCCTTCCCCAGTACCATTAATATTTCCTGTCCCCAGTTGCCCAACACTCCTAGTATTGCATTTGCTTTATTCACAGGCACATTATACTGGTAGATTATACTTATTTACAGTAATAGGTCTTCCCTCCATTACCATTTGCACCATATGTTTACCTGACTTACAACAAATTATTACCAATAGTCCCTAGTGTAAGCTGAGGTTCATACTCTGAATTTCTAACCTATGTCTTGTATTTAAACCTTATACTTATCCAGTTCTTCACAGTGTTAAACATTCAAATTTGTATTGAAGATTCTGCCCAATTTTTCTGCATGATCAAATTTCATGACTGCCAGCATGTATATCTCATGGTAGCATCTGCATAGTCTCTTCTACATTAAATCAAGCTATATTATGCTTAAAAAATAGTCAAATGGAAATTAAAAATATCCCATGTCAACCATCTTTCTATACAAGTAGTCAGGCCAGCAGCCTGGGTCAGATGATAGCACATACTCTATATGGCTTTTCCTGCTTGTAGCGTTTCACAATGAGTTCACTTCTCTCCTGCGCTGATTTTTCTGTTTCTCCCTTGCCCAGGCTTTGCCCTGCCATTTCTTCCTTGGTCATATTGCATCACCCCGGAGATTCAATCCAATGATCACATTCTTCCTAACCCTGCCATTACTGTTTTCTGCTCAGACTTCCCATTTCTGTCTTATTCCTGACCCTGTTGCCTTTTGATGAGCACAGTGACAATGTGCTTCTTCACAGGCTTGATTGCACAGAACTGCATACCGAGTGTAAAATTCATTTGTGCTTCTTTAATTCCTGTCCTCAATGTTTAACCCATCGGGTTATAAACACATAGGATGAAGTGGAGGAACCCCTGGGAAGACTGGTATAATCTCTCATAGCTGACTCCTCTTTGAGTAGGAGGTTGGACTAGCGACCTCCTGAGGGCTCTTCCAACCTGAGTCTTTCTATGATCCAAGTGTTGCTTATTTTGAAAAATCAAAACTTCCTCCTTTTGTCTTCCCCCTTCCTCATTTCTTTTTTTGCAAAGTGTTCTGATTGAAAAACCATTTTAAATTATATTTCTATTTGGACTCATGGTATTTGAAAGTGTAGATAGCCTTCCTGAACACTTTAATGAAATAGCCCTAACATGGAACATTTCTTGAAGTGTTTATTTGTATTCAATATTATCTACAAAAGCTTCATCTAAATTGGCATTTCTGCCTCTGAGTTACACTTACAAAAAGTACAGAAAAGGTCTATGATCACTTAATGTGCAATAGATATTACAGCTAAGAATAGTTCAAGTAAGTTTTACTTTGGAGAAAGATTTATTTGAGAGAAAAAGTACTTCGCTATTCACATGAGCTAGGTCATATAAATATAAAAGTTATTTTCACCATTGTAACAAATTCAAGGTTAAAAGCTCATTCAACTCTTTTATATTAAAGGTAATATTTATAGTATTGGTTGCGTTGGCTTATGCTGGTTGAAATGTTTTAATATTAACAATGTAAATGGTACAACAATGGTACCTCTGAGAAATATGTAATATATGTATGTGCTGCTAATACTATTCTTATTACCATTATCTACTTTATCTCATTTCCATTGAAGTGATTGATATTAAGCAATATGAAATAGAAATGGCTATTTTTCCTATATTCTGCTTTGTTAGCTGGCAGTATGTAACTGATGAAAACTCTTATTTTATTCAGCATGTTTTATATTCCAAAACTGGATTGTAATGAAGGAATATGAGAAATAATACAACAATGAATTTGGTCATTAGTATATATAAACATTTATGAGGTGTGCTAAGGATATTCAGTAACTTGCTTGAGAAACATGGCAGTCCTTGTAGCTATGCATAATTTAAATATTTTTTTGCTATTTGTAGCCATTTAACAAATATATGGGAAATTATGGGTTTTGTAACCTAGAATTGAAAGTTGATTAGCTTTTGTTTAACTTAAAACCCCACAAGAAATAGTTTAAGGCTTCTTTCAGTTTCAGATTTGCCCTTTCATCTTCTTTTTAAAGAATCATAGAATTGCCTACAAGACACCTAAAGAAATCACCCTGTCACTTCTTTTCATTTAATGGCAGGATAAAATAGAGTTCCTCTCCAAAAGATGTTCTTTTAGCTTCCTAAGGTACTCTTTGTGATTAGCATTACTCATGCTGTACTTCACTAATGTGTAACTATCTATCCTTATTTTTTTCTTCTTAAGAGTGAAGAATCTTCTCTCATAGAACATATTTCCTGTATCTCTTCTATGTGCTTGCATCTTCCCTTTGTCCGTTCTCTTAAAATACGATGTCCTAAATGGACTTAATGCTTTACCTGAGGATCTCTTCCCCAGCCGCTGTGACCTTTCCTTTGTCATAATCCATCTTTATTGTTGACTCATCTAATTGCAGAATATATTTGAATTGACTTCTCCAGTCATGGAAATGGCAGGTATTTGCCAGAAATGCTCCCTTTCAACATGTGGTGCATGGGTGTACAGATAAAAGACTGTCTTAAAAACAAGGAGACTATGATTCCTTTAAAATTCATAACTACACTTTTCCTATAGCCACTAAAAAAGAATGCTGCAATTTATGTAATTACCATGTTGCACAGAAAACTTCCAGGAAAAAATTCAAATGAATATGAGCCATTAGTATGCAAAGCCATAACTCAGTACGGTAAAAAGCATTTATGGGCTTGTGATTACATTCAATACAGCTAATTGATTACCACTTCTTTATTACTTGTAAACTGTGAATAAAATTTGAGAAAGGCACACACACACGCAGCTATTTTATTAACCAGTAAATTTATTTTGTATTGCAATTAAACCTTAAAATAAACAGATCCAGGAATGAGAAATATATACCTCGGTCTTCAGCCCTCCATTCCAATCACCAGCATAGTGAAAACTTTGGGTGGCCAGGAGCCCCAAATGCTCCTGGGAAGCACATGCTTTAGGAAGCACAACCTCTTTATTCACTTTGTTGCTTATCTGTAAAATTCTTAAAACCTTTTGGTTTTGAGTCACTTGGTTGTGGTGTTTCTTTGTTGGTACATGATGCAAAGGACTGAGAGGAGTTACAAGCCCCGAGTGCCCAACATTGCTTAATATAAAGCCTTAGGAAATATGTAATTGAAAATCGTAATTGACTTCACATAATTATATCCCTAATTTTCAAAGCATTTGTATGTTAATCCCCAGCCAGAATGTGAAATCCACTCTTCTGGGTTGTTTGCTTGTTGTAAAGACAGAATATTAAAAAACTTTGTGTTATTCCCTTGCCTGATTGTGTAGTACAGAGATGAAATTGTACAAATACAATGTGCCGGGACAATTCAATGCTGAGCACAGCAGCCATCCTGCTATTTAAATGCTGGATCCCTGCCAAACAAACAACACTAATTCATTTGATATCCCATTATTTTGAATGCTTTGATGAAATAGGGAAAAGCAACAAGACATTAATTATACGGTTCTGTCAAACTCTGTGACTTTCAGCGAAGTCTTTTAACTCTCCTTTGCAAGAATTTGCTCAGTATTGCAATGGTGCCAAAATCTGTATCTTCTTTGTAGGTGCAGGTGGGTGGCATCAAGGTGTTAACTGCTTCAGGAGCAGTTTGGTGTGGCACAAAACAAAAATTATTTTACTTAGTAGTCATAGGATCATAGAATGGTTAGGGTTGGAAAGGATCTTAAGAACAGGCAGGGACACCCCACACTAAACCATGTCTCGCAAGACTCTGTCCAACCTTGCCTTGATCACTGCCAGGAACAGAGCATTCATAACATCCTTGGGCAACCTGTGCCAGTGCCTCACCACCCTCACAGTAAAGAACTTCTTCTTTATATCTAACCTGAACTTCCCCTGTTTAATACCATTACCCCATGTCCTGTCACTACAGTGCCTAATGAAGAGTCCCTCCCCAGCGTCCTTGTAGCCCTGTTCAGACACTGGAAGCTGCTCTGAGGTCTCCACGCAGCCTTCTCTTCTCCAGGCTGAACAGCCCTGACTTTCTCAGCCTGTCTTCATACAGGAGGTGCTTCAGCCCCTGATCATCCTTGTGGCCTCCTCTGGACTTGCTCCAACAGCTCCCTGTGTTACACCCCCAAGATTTGCTAAAGACTCTGTGGACAAATGCACTGAGGGATATGGACAGAAAATAATTTGCCTAGATGAATTCTTCCTCATCTTCTCCCTCTCCTCTTCTGGAAGCAGATTGGAAACATAATCTTTGAGAGTTTTTGCTTTATGTCTGCTTCATTATTTGTCTTCAATGCTTAGAATTGAAAGCTGGTTTTTTATTTGTATTTTTTTCTCTTTGTTTTTTGTTTTTTTACCTTAACCTCTTCTGAAGGGCAGGATTTAGTTGTTGGTCGGATGTGAAGGGTTTCCCTCCACCATGTTTTAACAAAATCTGGGCTAAAATTGGGAGAGTCCAGCTCTTTGAAAAAAAAAAAATTCTGCCTGTCCCCAGTTAGTGAAGAGGTTATTCTGGGAAAGGTGTCAAATTCCATGAAGTGCCTTAAATGCTACTTCACTAAGTTGCTATCTAGGCTCATGGCCAAGTTGTGCTTAAGAGATCCTGAGGTGAGATAGATGGGACCGGTGTGATTCTAAATCCAGAGTCTAATTTAGTGAGAGGAGAGCCCTTCACCTATTCAGTACTCCCACACAAGGCTGTGGAAGGGATGTTAGGAACTCTTAAATGATGTTTATACAACAGTTCCCAGGAGGACACATTGCAGAGTACATATCAGTGTCCAAATTTATCTGCTTCCCTTCCTCTTGCTCAACTGCCATCCTCCGCCGGACTGTCTGCCAGGTAGACAAGAGTGAGACCAGAGTTTTATTTTGAGTTTCAGACAATAAAACTGTTTTGTCTGGGTTTGTGGTTATTGTCCTTTCTGCTTGGTTCCTTCAGACCAATAGGACTTAAGGCAAAAAAGGATGGGGAAGATGTGCATCTCGGCTGGCCTGAAATCTTGCTTTTGTTGCATTGTTTCTTGCGCTCTCTGAAATCCTGCCAGTGAAAAGGATGTCTGAGAGTTTGGGTCATGGTCTCCTTAGGGTTACAGTAGAGTGTGAGAGCAGGGAAAGCCCTTATTCCACCCCAGTTTGGTGTCAGTTCAGCTCTGTAATGCAGGAGATGGAGAACAGGCTGTACTCTTTCAACACATTTAGAAGAAACCTCAGCAGTTGAGGATGGGAAATATTTATGCTCAGCAATTACTGTCACTCTTTATACATGCCGAGCCAGAAAGGATTGCAATTTCTAAGACTGGGATTTATCTACAGTACGTAACCACGTAGGAACCTCTCTTTTCTCTTTTTTCATGTTGGTCTTTGGGGATTTAAGTAAAGAGAGTGAAATACCACCTTGCACATGGGAGTCAACCTCCACTCTTCCCGGTATGAATAGTGCTTGAAAAAATCTTGCTCAGGACTCAAGTGGTGGGTGAACAAATATGAATGTATCTATTGAAGGACTGCTAGAAAGACTGATGGATTTGAGCTGATATTTTGTGTGTGTCTGCTTGTAAGTTTTTAGACTAAAAGAGCTCTTGCATCTTGGTGTTCCCAAGTGTGCTGTATTTTCAGAACGTGCTTTCTGAACATGCATTGAGGGACTTTCAAACCCAAACCACATTTTCTTCACCAGAAGGGGGCAAGTGACAAAACTGCATTCAAATGTCAAGAAGAAACAAAAAACAGTTTTGAGAAAACGAGTGGGAAGAAATCCATGGGTGTGTTAGAAACCCCAAAATAAAGTGATACCCTCCTCGGGTGAACCTCAGAGTGATCTGCTGCTGATTTCAGCAGGTTGTACCTACTGTGATATAGAAAGCTATGCACTGCCAAAGAATTGTGAAAGCCCATCTAGAATCCTGCTATTGATTTTAGGGCTCTAGTTGTTTGGATCAATGTATTTCAGCAAATTCAGAGAACAATAGATAACGAATTGTAGCACTTGAGCAAAAAATTGTGAGGAGTTATTAAGAGGATGGAAAGTATACCATGCTTTTAAGTAAGAATGAGAAGATGAGATGGGGAGGTTTAAAGTAGTTTGATGGTAAAAATGTCTGAAGGATACAGATAGAGGCACAATAATGAGCTTTCTTTTGTAGTTTCGCTTGCATTACACAATGAAGCACAGTAGCTTCATGCAAAGATTTCAGGAAATTGTTTTCATAGGTAAGACTTCCACCACCTTTTCCATTCAAAGATCCTGATCTCTACTTATAAACAAGACCCTAAGAAAAATCTGCAGAGAAAGGTCTACTTTTACAGAGGGGTGGATTAGTTACACAATATATCTTAAAGTTGACTGTACTATACCAAACCTCTATGTACTTATGTTTTTTAAGGCTGTGGGGGAATCAATCTAGAGTCAATTACTTTTGTTTGGATTTCCAAAGGAACAGGTAAACAGCAGTGTTGAATTTAATTAACAGTAGTGAAATTGCACATGGTGGTACATCCCTCTATCTCAGAACTAAGAGCTTAAAGACTCATGTAGTCTTTACATTAGTAAATGGACCACTCATCTTTAATTAAAAAGAAAAAAAAAGACATTAAAAGAAGTTATTCATGTAGTGTCTTAATGTGGTGTGTTGGAGTCTTTGAGACTGAAGAGCCTTTGCTTGTCAAGGGAGCTTGACAGCAGTGATGAGCACTGAGCCCTCACTGCTGCATAGCTCTTCCTCCCATGGGCTTATATCTGTCGGTCATTGAAAAGAGTATTTAATGAAGTAAAGGAATCCCATTCAAAATGCTGAATTAGTGCCATGGTTTCGATTACTCAGATCAGCAGAAAGTGTTGCTGTGCAGTTCCCTAATGGCTGGAGAAAAATAAGAGATACCATGGTTGGGGCACTGAAAGGGAAGGCAGAAGGTTAAAAAAGGAACCTTTAAAAATAACTACAACACCCTTTAAGTCTAGGAAGGTGGGTTTCTTCTTCTTTCAGTGGCTTTGACCCACTGTTACATACCTGGGGCCAAACTTTGAAAGAAATTCACTTAAAGAAGGTATTAACTGAAACTTTTCTCTGTGCGTGGCAGCTCACCCTGCAGCCATTTAAATAGACTGAGCTCCAGGTTGTTACCCAAGTATGGGTTAGAATGATTGTGATAAATGGTGGACAAAAATGTGTGGAGACAACCAAGTATTTAACCTTAAAATCTTCTGTCACTGTAGTCTTCATGGGGGGGACTTACTTTTTACTATCCCTTTGAGTACAATCCTGCTCTAGGATGAGTTCTTATTAAGTGAAGGGGGCTACCCACTGGTGTCATTCTGGGTGAAGGAATGTATTTCCTGGGTTTAGAAATTTTATCTCACTAAGAATGGGAGAAGAGGAAGAGATCCAGAGGGGGCAAATTTGGGAACCTGCTAAGGATACTCTCCAATCAATCATGGTTGTGATATTGGTAGGAAAGCAAGACAGTGCCTCTGAGTTTCATACCTGGGTGTGCAGAGCATTTACTAAAAAATTCTTGGGTATTAAGGCATAATTTGAAATAGGAAACAAAATCTGACATTTAATATAAAGAAAACTTTTACATAGTTAATAGAAATGATGATTGTAATCTCCCCAAGACGTGTTAATTAAAATAACACAACAAATGGTGCCTCAGTGCAGAGTTTGTCATGCACTGTGGCTTTAAGTTGTTTTTAATAAACATAGTAGACAGTAATATCAATTCAGGAAAAAAGATAAGCAACACTAAAATTCAAATTTAAATGCAAAGGTTAGAGGAGAACAGATGATTCATGCTTTATCTATATTGAAGTAATTATACACTGAGAACTCAGAACAGTGGCTTCGGACTTATAAAGAGCAAATCATCATTGTGAGATTTATCATCTGCCTAATTTTATGGGCAATACAAAAGTTTCTAAAAATTGCTACTTGAAGGATGGGTACGGAAGGTCATTGCTTCATTTCCTCCTTTTCCTTCCAATGAAGGACTTAAAAATCATTCATGTTTACCAAATAATTTTACTTTTTCCCGAGATTTCTTGTTGAAGCTGTTGATTGCTTTTTCTGTGCATCTCTAAACTTTTCAAATTACATTCATGTCTTTGTATATGATCAGCTAGAAATGGTTGCCAATGCATTTGTAGTGTAAGAGCCTGCAGGCATGGTGATGAACAACACATTCTCCAAGGAGATTTGCTAGATTACTGTGCTTTTTATTGCACCTTAACTCACCTGTGAGCATCTTGAATGCTTGCTGGGACTGGTGGCTCTGTTTTCTGAAGTGTTTGATCATAAACAGAACAAAGACATTTTAGATATGAGGATTATAGAGATCCTGATGGAAGCATTTTTAAAGTCTGCTGCCAATAGATGTCAACCTGCAGTGTGTTAGAAAGTCAGATTAGTGGGAGTCTATAAGGTTGTTTGCAGATGGCTAAAATGCTGCACCAAAACATTAGAAGAGATTTGTAGGGTTTATTTTCCCCTCAATTACAATTTCTCATTTTAAATGCATTTCTCTTTCGCCTTCCCATCCCCCCCAAAATCAAGGTTAAAAAATTATTGTTCTATCTATTGTTTTCCTACATTCAGGAAAAAATGTATTTATTAAATTCCATAATTAAGTGCTTTGCAGATTAGATTCTGCCTCATTTTACAAAAGGAAGAAAGGATTCAATAACTCTGTGGTATGGAATAAGTCTTCACCATTCAGGAAACGGTTCAGGAGTGCAGGTGGGAGGGTGAGATGTGGGGAGATGCTAAAGCGACCATTCCCTTTCCTTGTTCTTTCTTTCCCCATCCTCTCTACACCCAGTTGCAGACCTGGATGAAGTGCAATGAAGTGCAGTGATGGCTGATAGGGATATGAGGACTTAATACTATTCTGGGGAATTAGGACGAGTTTGGGTCTTTGATATCTGAGTACCTGCATGCTGTAGAACAAGTTTTTATGGAAGTACTTGAAGTAGGTATTAGGCAAATACATATATCCAGTCTTATACGTTATGTCATATTTACTGGTTTGGAAATAATTTGCTCCTTTGAACAGTATTAAGCATTTATCTAGGGCTGTCCATCTTCAGATTCCTAAGAAACATCTGTCAGTCTTTCAGTCCACTAACTAGACTGTTTCCTCCCTCAAGACACTCACGAAATTGCTTTTCCTGTTAAATTTCAGTTCACTCTTGTCGTGGTTCAAGCCCAGCCGGCAATTTG
>NW_009913144.1:77294-87591 GCF_000696875.1 Nestor notabilis | reverse complement strand
CGGCACCGCCAGCGTGTGGGGCAGAGCCGTCACAGCTCCCTTTATCCTTCTGCAGCGCTGCGCGCCGGGGTTTGGACACATTTGTAGTAGAAAGTGTGGTTAGCTGCAAAAAGTGTGCCAAACAAGAGCTGGAGCAACGCTAGCTTGTGTAAAACAGCCAACTCCACCCGGTCCACACAAGCCCGCCGGCAGATCTGGTTTTAGGAGCGAACCAACCCAAATTTGCCTGTTGTCTGAACTGTCTCTGGTCACAGCTGCTGCCCAGGGAATGGCGATGGAGTGAGGCAGGGTAAGGGCGCGCTGCACTGCACTGCACTGCACTGCCGACCGTGCAGCTGCCTGCTCGGCCCCAGACGATTTTCCTACTGCACAGAAGTAGCTTCAGGAACAACGTGCATCTTCAAAGAGAGTGAAATTGCTCCAGAGTTCCCTCCCTAAAAGAAAAGTTTCATCCCACTCCCTTATAAAGTTACACCTTTGAGCTAAGAAAGGCCAGGAGAAATTTCATTTCAAAAGGAGGAGTCTTCAAAGAGATAAAAGTGTTCACAACCAGGGTGGCTCCAGCCTGTCGTACCTATAGGAAAACTATAAAAGCTAAATAAACAAAACCAAAATGTCTGTGAGAGAGCTAACACGCACGTGTCCAAGAACAGGGGGTTACAATTCCACATTTCTCTCAGTTTGTTGATTAAAACTGAATCATTATTAAGGCCTCTGTCTCCGGGACACACAGTTGAACAAAACCCCTGCCACCTACCTCCAGGGAAGCCAGAGCTGCCCACAGCACAATGCGGTCTTGTGTACACTCAGCATACCTGCCTGTGGCACACCCTTCCCACACAGCTCCCATCCGGTGACACCAGGGCCGGGATATGCAGGAATCTGATGATATACTGCCGAAGGAACCCGCAGGATGCTGCAGTGAAAGGGGCACTTCCTGGTGTGTCAGTGCAAGATTCAGTGCTCTTGGAGTAGCACGATGCTGAGGAAAGGAGCAAACACCATTTCTAATGCCACACGACACTCCCAAATAGCGGTGACATTTTTACGTCGAGAATAGGTCTGCACGGATCTTCCAGAGCTAGTTTCAGTAACAGAAACAAGATATGTGGATTAACACAGGATAATGTTCTGTTTGACTTGTTGAAGTCTAAGGCATGATTTTTTTTCTCCATAACAGCATCTGCAGTTCAGCTGTGACTGACTGTATGGTAAAGGTTATACTAACAAAACTTCTTCACATTCCCACTGATTTCAGAATTCAAGTGGTGTATGTAATGTGGTCAAATGATGGTGCTCACCCACAATATTATATAGCCCAAAAGGAAAAGAAAAATAAAACAACAGGGTAGAATTGAAAGGAAGGAGGAGGAAATGAAGGAAGAGTGAAATGGCTTCACAAAGACCACAGAGCTTGCTCAGGAGTGGGGGCAAAACCGGTGCATTCTTTAGTTTAGACCTGTCAGGCACTAAACACAGCTACAGGTTCAAGGAGTTCCACAGATACCAGCCAAAGTAGCCAGGAGCCCTCAAATGTCTATGGTCTGCTCCAAAGTCTATTCCCCTCTTTTTATTTCATTGCTTGGACTACCCCTGGGCTTTGTAAACAAAACACAATGTTCAGATGTTAATGAGATTAAAAGGTAAGAGAAAATTACAGACCTTAGTTTTATGGATCAAATGGTTCCCCTGAAAGCAACTAAGTACAATTTTCTTAAGAAACCGAAGTTTAATTTCTTTCATTTAATTTGTAACCAATACCAAGCACACAAACACAGCTGATGCTGAAGCCAAGGTGGCTTACTGTACATTAAAGTAACTGCCTGAAAAAGCAGGGGACTAACTTCTTTAAATCCCCTAGATCCAGAAAATCACCAGGAAAAGAGAAACCAGCCCAAATACCAATTTACTATTGAAAGTCAACATATACGCTCCAAATTTCAGGCAGGCTTCTGATGGTCATTAAGCACGGAGCAATGAAGGACCAAGCTGAAGGGTCCTGCAAAAGCATCCTTCTATTTCTAACAGAGAGGAGTTTGAGCTCAGAGACACCTACAGACACAGCACAAAGAGGCATTGGTTAGGCAGTTAGTTACATGGTCTTACAGCCAACCTTAACACCTTCACTCATAGACAAGCAGAGCAGAAGCCATGTCATGAGATTTATGTAAAGGAAATGCAGAGGGAACTGGAAAAAATTTGATGGAATTGGCTTTACTGACAGGATGATTCATATGCTAAAATCACTGGTTACTAACTCTTAAGAGGAACAGAGTAGATTCTAGTTTAGAGATGTTGCTGGATTTTGCTGTTACAGGTTGTCGAGAGGCAATTTTATTACAGTGTGCAAGTTCTATTATGGGGAGAAAAATGCCAGTTCTAAAAGCTCTAATCAAGTGGGAAAAGGCACAGCAAGAACCAGAACAATGTCTGAGAGCTGGAATTAGAAAAGTTCTAATGAATCATCTGGTTCGCATTTGCTAGAGTGATTATCCTCTAGATCAAAATGCTAAAGAAGGGATGTATTCTCTATCTCTTTACATCCTTGGATCCAGGCTGATTGCCTTTCTAGGAAGCGCATTAGTGAACTCAAGCAGGAGCCAGTGCATTCTGTCAGAGAGACCTGGATGTAATTTGATGATACAGGAGGTCAGGCTAGAGGAGTTAACGTACCCACCCTGAACGTGAGAGTTCTTACTCCACTTACCAAGCACACAACATGTTATGCACCCACTTCAGTCTCTAGATTGACCTGAGTATAGGCCCTAGGAAAGCGCATTACACCAACCTAATCTTGAAATGGTGATTGCAGAACTGTAGTGTTCTCAAAGCCCTGGTGATGAAGATAGAGAGCATTTTTCTAGATACTGGTGATACTGTGTGCTGGCTAAAAGTTAGAAAGCTCCCTCACGCTGGGAACACTATCAAAAGGTGTGTAGATACAATTAAAAGCAAGTCTGAAGTTAGCTAACTCATCCTTCTGCTTCTTCTGGTTATGCATGTTGTCGCTGTTTCAGAATGAGCTCTGGCCATCTGTAGATTCCTGATAAGAGATATTAGCTAGGGATAAGAGAATCAACAACCTTACTACAGAGAAGTAATGTAGCCTTGGGCATGTCTCTAAAAGCACCTCAGCCCATACTCCATCACTGGCTTGTCCCAGTGGCCTCAGCCACAGATACGCTGCCAGGATGAGACCAACTGAAACCACACACAGGTCCTTAACCATGCTGTGCTGAAAAGCACTTGTAGACATCTTCCTGACTGTTTAACCAGGAGAACAACAAATTCACCTGTTAGTAGCCCTGCTCTCTCCCAGTTCAGTCAACAGAGCTTATCCCTTCAGGGATTATTTTCTTCCTTTCATTATTTTATTATCTTAAAAGCTTGAAAATCTTGATTTTATTTTATCTTAGTCTGCACTTACTGATTTTTCCCTGTCTCCAGAGTTCTAGAGGTGGTCAGTATGAGAAAAAGCACTTCTGTTGGATAACAACTATAATTTCTCTTGGAGGAAACAAAACATTACTAGCCAGAACACCAATATTTACTATGGGATATAGTGCAGTTGCTGGGCCATGGGCTAGACCTGGCCTAGAGGAAGTCTAGGACCAGCGTCTCACCTCCTCTCCCACATGGCGATGGCTGATCCTCTGGTGCTAAGTGTCTTCCCTCTCACCTCCTTCCCCTTGCCAGCTGCTGCTGTGAGGGAAAGGGAGGAAAGGGACTGTTTGCAGAGTGGAATGTTGGGTTGGACCACTGTGGAAGGCAAAACCCAGACCAGAGGCCTGTTGATAAGCAGTTACTACAGCCTGAGGAACTAGCCATTAAGAGAACATCACAATGCTTTTCTGGAAATAATGAAAACTAAAAGAAAATGCCTTTCCATAGCTAGCCCAGTTTACTTAGAATGCAGATTCCTTTATCAGTTAAAAATCTTGGAAAAATTACTTTTTGTAGTTTGGAATGTCACAATAAACTCTGATTTACAAGTGTCAAAAGACTGGAGTCTTTCTGAAGTAACGCTTTGCCAAAAGGTACACCAGTCTAGCCACCACTGTTACCAGGAGCAGTAACTACCTACAATAGTCTGACATGTTTGATTGTAAATAATTATGGCAAAACATCTTATGTCCTTTTCTCATATTTTGCTCCATCTGGTTCATAATCAGGACCCAAACACAGGGACACACACAGTCTCTTAAGAAAAATCAAGCTACACGGGAGACCATACTACAGGGTCACAAACCCGAGATTTTAGATTATCTTGATAAGTCTTAACCTGACCAAATTTTATGAAAGGTCATATTGTCAGGTGGTCGTCAAGGCTGCAAGAGCCAACCACAGGACAACACCACCACTCTCTAACCCTGCCCATTCTTGGGCTTCAAAAGGCCAACAGCTCAGCAGAGCAACCCCACAATTACACACCTACATTCCCATTATGCCTCTGTATCTCCAAGCTTCTTTTTTCTTCAGAAACTTCTTAGCTGCATTAACCTGTTACTAAAAATTGATATTACATAGCTCATCCAGCTCAGGGGTTTCTTGTGGGAGATGCCGTACCAGGGAGACCTGCTGAGCTTCTAGCAGGTCTTCCAAACCAGCAAAGAGGGATACGTGTCAGCATATACCTCCATGTTTTCCTGCAGTCACTCTCTCAAACAGGCTCTCTACCTTAAGGTGTGTGTCCAATGCTCAGTGATGTGAATAACCCCCTGGTTATCCTTTTCCTTCCACACTCATATATGACATGTCTCACTGAAGAGAGCTTTGGGCACTGGTGTGCAGGTGTTGTATGTACAGAGCAACACAGTCAGACCATGACACCTTCAGAACATTGTCGTTAGCAGAGAAGGTATAAGCAGTGCCCCAAGAGGCACAGAAGTTTTAAAATCTCTTGGAAGGCAAGTTAGGCTTAATCTCAATGTTGAAAGTGTAGTGGTGTCTTAATTCCTTGAACTCAACAGACACATGATGGAGGCAGGGGCAGTGAATCAAAGGAAAGACCTATGAACAGAAGCTAGCATTCCAAGGCCAAGTTCCTTTCTGACTCTCACACTGTTGTGCTTGAAATCATGAACTGGATGTGGAAGAAGCTATATTTCCATGAAGACACTCAGCTTTTGCAATATGAGCAGCTGCTCTCACCCTCCCCTACAATCCTGTAAGTGCCTGAATATTTGTTTGTGAATTTTTCAGTTACAACACTTGTAGAGCACTCCAGCCTGCCTGGTATATATTATCCCATGCCAACCAAAACTAACAAAGCAGCAGCAACAAGCCCCCCAAAGCCTCCGAACAACTCAAAAATACTCTCCCCTCCCCACAGCCAGCAAGAAAACACACAAACCCCAAACCAAAAATCTACAAGCACAGCAGAGTGCCTCAGTATCGAGAGGCAAGTGGTACAGCAGAGAACTACCACTGCTGTCCTCGGCAACTTCTTAGCGAATGGCCTTTGATGTTGAGGACTGTTGAATATACTGATCCATCTCCCGAAGTCCTGACCTTCATTATACTTAGAGGAGTCTCAATGCTCCAAATAAACAGAGTTTGCGGTCTCACCTCAGCTCCCAGTGGGGACTACAATTACTAGTATGCCACATTTTTGGCAAGTTTTGTCCCGTGTTTGAATGAAGGATGTTGAGCCTGAACCACTGTCTCCGCCCACTGGAGGAGTCAGATCTGCAGATGATAACATGCATGTTTGCCGTTAGCATCCCACTTCTCAGAACAGCCAAATATTTGAGGTCTGATTAACTAGCATTTAAGAATCCAGTGTGGAATGGATAGCTACAGAAATAGCATTCTTGCACTACCCCAGCATTTTAGGAAGGGACTGCCAGGTCCATGTGGGAGCAGAGGAATCCCAAAACAATAAGGACAGACCCAGAAGTTACCAATTTATGAACAGCTTCCTGGCATCTTACAAAAGGTCCCAAGCCGTGAGAAGGGGATCCTCACAAAAACAACACTAACAGAAATGGTTCCACTGTTTGGTTTTGCCCACATGAGGACAGATAAAAGATGAGGTCACACAAAGTGGAACAGGCTGAAACTATAACTCTAGCTGCAGGATTTGCTCAGTCAAGTTGACTTATCTCATTTCAAGACCAAATTTCCTCGAGCAACTTTGAAAATTCCAGCTTCATACTAGCAGTTGAGCATCCATTGTCCCAGACATCGTCCCCAAAATTACAATCCCAGTCTCCTGACCTTATGTGATTTATGTTAATACATCAGGGCTACTTGGAGCAAAAAACATCTATAGCCTCAGCACCTGAATGGCCAACCTGTGCTTTCAGAAGAGGGGTTTATTTTATTTCACACTTAGTAATTTTCACACCTTTTCAGCACTTGCAGTGAAACCATTTTTATAGTAGGATATTGGGATGCACTTATCTGGACTAACTTGGACTGAATGATTGCCTACAATCATACAGGACAGGATTTGACAACCAGGTATTTAAGATGGAAGGAACCAGCCATTATTCTTAGTGGTTCAACAGTTTCAAGCTCCAAAGCCCACACTGGTGACTGGTCCACTTGATCTAGCAGAACATGCAGGGGTTGCTTCACTAGTGGATTTCCCTGCCCAGCTTGTAAAGAGAGCAAGGAAATTTAAAAGCTCTTTATATCACAGCAAATCCTATACCATTAACATTTAAAAAAAAAAAAAAAAAAAAAAAGGCAAAGTCATTCTCCAAAGCCAAAGTACTGCTCAAAAATTAGAATGCTGAGCTCATCAATGGTAGTTACAGGTACTAGAGAGATTTTTTTGAAGGGATCACAGTTTAATATAGTCAAGATCAGGCAACTGAAGAGCAGTTTGAAGAAGATCCAAATTATTCATGTCAGAAAGAGGAAGAAGGAGATTGTCAGTCCACCACCTAGGTAAAGTAGCATAGAGTAGTGGATAGATAGATTTGAACTTAAGTGTATCTTTTATGCGATGGAGACCTAAGTGAGAGGGGGAGAAAAAAAAGAAAAGTGAGATAAATGCAGAGTAAAGGGACACATGCTGCCAGTTACAAAGCTAACTGCAACTTTAAATTATTAGCAACTACTATTTCTTATTTCAAGCAATGTTGTATCCTAATCAGAGGAACTAATCCCAAAATTAGTGTTTGTTGTGATTCACATAGGTGTGCCTACACCTGGACCATCTTCCTGTCTGTAAACAGAAAATAGCCAGTGAGTAATTACTTGACCAATGTCTAGTGGTTGGTGTTCTAACAGGGACTGTTTCACAAAGCTGGAATAATCATGCATGCAATTAGTCAAGAGGAAAGTTAGAGAATGATAACAATCTGGGAAGCCTCCCATTTACTGAGGAAGAGGCTATGAGGAACATACTAGTACCATAAAAAGGACAAATTCTGATAAATTGGAATCTAGAAATAAAACATTGATATGAAGCAAAAGGACATAGTATATTCTGTAAGAAATAGTTTCTTTTTTGAGTCTATTTTAACAGAAGAGTAGTGTTGACAGTATAGCACCTCAGCATTAGATAAAGGGGGAGAGCTGTCAACAACAGGCTATGCTGCAGTCTGAAAAGTGTCTAGGCTTTAGTAGCTGAAGTCAGTCCTCCAGAGAATCTCAAAAGAGCAGGATGAGGGCCGTCTCGTCTGCTGGCAACTGTTAGCAGAGAGAACTTCCAGGAGCCTGGAAGGATGCTCATGTTGTGCCAATATTTTATAAACATCAATATAGGTCTGCCAGCCTGGCAGCAGTCCTGGTAAAATAATGTAAGGGCTGACATGAGACTCAATTAACAGAGAAACAGGGGGATCATGTAATTTGTACCAATGAACAAAATTTTATTAAAAGGTAGAACCTGCCAAATTAACTTGATTTTTATTTTAATGGTATCAAAAGTTTGCTTACCTGCTGAAAGGCAGCAGCGTCACTGGACTTTTGCACAACACTGAACTTGGTGCTGTGTGACATGCTCATTAGGGATCCATAACATTTTGGACTTGCCATACCACATTAAGTGAATTCAACCTGGCTATATAACAAGTCACAAAATGTAATTACAGGTAGACATATATTAATAAGCATATTTCCAAAGGAGTCCCCCGGGAACTTGAACTCTGTTGTAATGCATTGTTAGTGACAAGGAAGAAATCAATTCTTGTTCCAGTGCTATAGCTTTTAGTAAATAAGGACAGCAGATCTTACTGCTAGGATGATCTGGACTGCTTGGAATAATGTTGGTTCAACAAGTTGGAATAATATGTTTTAACATGTAGGAACACAGACCGTTGGTCTTACAGGACAAAGGATTTTGGGACAGCAGTCAGTTTGGAAAGGCAACTAGTGAAAAGTCAATGAAACAGGAGTTCCCAGGGCAGTGCAGTAGGGAAGAGGGCTGTGAACACTGCAGGAACCTGGGAAAGGAAGCAAGTGATATCACCTCTCATTTGTGTCATGTCTACTTCTGATACAGCAAGAACAGTTTTGTTGGCTGCCACTCGAGAAGGCTGTTGATAAACAGAAGAGCACGCAGGAAACAGCTGCAAGAAAGATGAAGGGACTGGAAATGATGATTTATAACAACAGATTCAAGAAACACAAATGCATTCAGATCTTTACGCCGAGGGCTGATTTGCACAGGTTTTTGTGCATGTACATAGGAAAACCAATTCTTATAGTCACCTGTGTGACAACACTAAAAAGGCCCATTACAGCAAGAGTGGGAAGCTACAGAGATACGAGACATATTAATAATTAATAATTCACCAGCTATTGTAGCAGTTCTGCTTTACCAAAAATTATTCAAGTCAAAATTAGTTCTTTTTCTAAAACCTTTGTAGTTCAAACAGGAAGTGATTTACAGACGTCTCTAGCTATAACATGTAGGCTATCGGATTAAACAGCCAGGGAAGGGCCCATCTGCTCTGATAATCTGTTTTTAAATATAGTCAAACTCAAATGTACATACACATATGCATATAGATGTATATCTACATATACATACACATTTATGTATAAATATGAATAAAATTTAGGGCAAATGCTTCTATTTGTTCAAATGATTTTTTCTTTCTGAGCAAGTGCAAAGCAGAGTAAAAAGAGGCTTTAACTGGGAACTGTGTCACTGTCCTGCTGTTCAGGGCTATCTGTCTGCAAGAGTCCTACTTTCCTTCAAAGCACCAGATCCCAGGCACAGCAAAGGTAACGAAGCCTCCACAGATCAATTCTTGCTACATCCCAGTTTACTAGGAAACCTTGGTTGTAGACAGCCTCCTTTCTCTCCTTCTTTCTTTCAGAGCACTGAACATTCATTGGCAGACTTCTTCACAGCAAGGAGGGCTGGGCTACATACTGGAATAACCCACTGCAGCAGGAAGAATATTGTAAGGTCTCCAACCTGCATAATTTCCTAACATGACTCAAGCAGCAATATTCACACAGATGTATCCTAAGTGTTATTTTATGGATTCCACATGTTCACCAGTATCACTGTAAAGAACATTAAAAATAAAACCTTTGCAAGTGAGGTCTGTGTCTTGCAGTAGAGGATCTGGTTGAATGCAACTGGAACTCATGTTTTCCTGCCATTAATAAGCTGCACAAACTGCCATCAGCAGGTCCTTTATTTGAATTAGAGCCTGGTTGTAGAATCAGAAAGTAGGTTTTCTACTCCAAGGGGAACACGATATAAAAGGAGAGGCTGCACATGTTCTTTCAGCATACGTATGTTCACCATCACTTCCCAGGCAGAACTGAAAGCATTGCAGCAAAATATGTATTGGCCAGAAAGTTGCCCAGTTTTCCCAAAAACCAGAAGTGAGTGGCATTTGGTAAACACTAATGGAGATGGCCAGACTCCACATTAATGCTTCTCCTAAAACAGTAGTTCAGTGTCCAGCCACCTTGAAAAACATATTACCTCCTGATTGCACCTTCTGCTTTTAACTTCAGTTGTATCTGCATTATCCTGTGTATAAAACATGGGGCTGCAAAGGTCTTCTAGACCTCCATGTTCTAAAATAAGTTTCTTCTCTCTACAGCTCCAGTTTAGAGACTCATTTAAAGCCTCCCTGTTCTGAGGATTAGAAATCTTTATCTTGTTTCCAGACTAAGTTTCTTCCTGTCCCAGTCATACCCATTTGCTCTTTGACTATCATTATCCTGGAGTGTACTTATAGATGCAGTCTTGCCCCTCGCAGGGTAGGCTCTCTCCTTCTCATAAAACAGGTTCCTAGGATGACTGGGGAATGGATAACATTTTTCTGCACTTGTTTCAGAGCTGAGAACCTGATGCAGAACTCTAGGTAAGATT